>NW_027642976.1:145000-182500 GCF_032717465.1 Coenobita brevimanus
ATCATGTTTACAGCCGCTCTGCTCTCCCTATTTCCATTCATCAGGCTTTCAAACTATTCTTTCCATCTGGTCCTTACTTCATCCCCACAGGTTAATAATCTACCACCTACATCCTTCACACCATCACATTTCTTTCCGCTTTCACTTCTACATTTCCACACCTCTTTCCAGAATAACTTCCTATGTTTAGAGAAGTTTGCATTAATTTTTCTTCCTAGATCATCATTTGCCTCCTTCGTTTTCCTCTTCACTAGTCTCTTTATGTGCTTCTTGCTCTCAATACATTCAGTTCTTACTTCAACTGAACCCCTGTCCTGTAACCACTCTAGCCACTTTTTTTTTTTTTTCTCCACAGGTCTCTTAACCTCATCCCACCATGCCATACCTTTCTTCTTTGTTGTTACTCTTGCCACACCACACACCACTTTAGCATTCCTAACTAATCAATCGCTATATGCATTCCACAGGCTGTCCAGATCCATTACATTCCAATTCACTTATTCTAACTCCTCCTCTACTTTGGTCCTGTATTCATCTGCCATTTCTCTGATCCTCAACTTCTCAACTTTCAGTCTTTCTCCCTGACTGCTCCTCTCTCTCCTGATCCACTTCACTCCTCTCAGCTTGATCTTGCATACATGCATACCACAATCATATGATCTGACAGACCTCCTCCTCATCCTCTCATGGCCCTTGTATCAGCAACCATTCCCAGCATCGACCTCTCTACGAGCACGTAATCAATCAGGATTCTTTCATCACGATCCCCGTTCCCTCTATACCATGTATATTTATGTGCATATAATAATAATAACAATAATAATAATAATAATAACAACAACAACAACAATAATAATAATAAAACAAAAGTGATGATATCTAGGGTTGGTGGCAGAACTGTCAAAGAAGAGGGAGAGTGGCCATGTGCAATCTGCCACAAGGATGTGGGAAGTAATTCCATCCTGTGCAGTATTTGTGATAAATGAGTGCATAAAAGATGTAGTGGTATCAGAGGTAGACTGCGAGATAATGCAGTGTTTGTGATAAATGGGTGCATAAGAGATGTAGTGGTATCAGAGGTAGACTGCAAGATAATGCAGTATTTGTGATAAATGAGTGCATAAAAGATGTAGTGGTATCAGAGGTAGACTGCAAGATAATGCAGTGTTTGTGATAAGTGGGTGCATAAGAGATGTAGTGGTATTAGAGGTAGACTGCAAGATAATGCAGTGTTTGTGATAAGTGGGTGCATAAGAGATGTAGTGGTACTTGAGGTGCTATCTATCTATTGCCAGAGGCCATAATCCCGTAAAGGGTGGCCATTTGACTTCGAGTTATTTGTTTTACAGGGAGGGGCACTAACCCTCCACCAACTCACTGGTTGACACTTAGGGAGCACACATGGTTTGGTTATATGGTTACCACCCAGCGTTGTAAATGGTTAGTGCGAGATAATGCTGATTTTATGTGTGCAGCGTGCTGGGGAGAGCAGGTGGAGATTGTCAGGCGATAAAGGACTGAACTTGCTGGTGAGTCTCTTGAGTATGTAGAAGTGTTTTGTTATTTGGGAGACATGTTGTGTGCTGGAGGTGGGGCTGGAGCAGCTCTGTGGCTAGGGTGAGAAGTGGCTGGAAGAAGTTCAGGGAGCTGTTGCCTCTCCTGACACTGAGAGGACTCTCCCTACATTCTAAGTGGTCTTTGTATGCAGCATGTGTTAGGAGTGTAATGCTGTATGGTAGTAAGACCTGGGCAGTGAAGGAAGAGGATATTCGCAGGCTCAAACATACAGAAATGACTGATTAGGTGAATGTGCAGTGTGTCCCTGCATGCAAGGCCTGGGTTTAAGATGGAAGAGTTGAGAGGTAGGATGGGACTGGAGCGTACTGGTGTTGTGATGAGGAGAGGTTGACTGAGATGGTTTGGGCATGCGGAGAGGATGGGGGATGATAACTGGGTGCAGGAAGTGTGAAGCATTAACACTGGGGGTGGGGATGCGAGGGGCAGACCGAGAGAGATGTGGGACGAGGTCATTAAGTGTGACCTCAGGGTTAAGGGACTGAACAGGGAGACTGCCGTAGATCGTGCAGCATGGAAAGCTGCCATTAGGTGACCAAGGCCAACGCATGCAAGTATGTTGGAGCCTTTAAAATTGAAACGAATCATCATCATCTAATCCTATATTGCCCCATGAGGAGCACAGAAGCCCAGGGCTAGGCAAGTTGGTCCTGACATTTAAGATGAGAGTGACCAGCCTCACTCATCCCTGAGTGGCAGTAAGTGAGCAATGAACCCCAACCATCCCTTGGATATAAACCTGCACAAGCTCAATCCGATTGGAGCGCCGTAATTACCCACTAAACCACCAGGTGCCATAATTTGGATATATGGTTATCACCCAGCGTAGTAAATGGTTTCCTGGTGTACAGGAAACCATTTGGCTTATCACTCAGTGTAGAGTCACCCATAGGCAGAAGGATGAGAAAAGAATGAAGGAAAGAAAGACAGAAGAGGATGGAAGGAAAGAAGGAAGGAAGAGAGGAAAGGGCAGACACACAAAAGCAGCACTACATCGAGTGAGTGGATGGTGAATGCCCTCACCAACCGCTTTAATAATAATAATGATAATAATGATACTACTACTAATAATAATAATAATAATACAGTGCTTGTCAGAAGTATCGAGTGCCCTGGGTCCCTCCTAAGAAACAAACCTTTCAACATTGAAAAAAACATATAAATAATTCATTTTATTTACCTTTAGGGCTTCGTAGGGTAGCCTTTACGTTTCTTCACGGACCTGAGACATCTAGGAAGTGAAAGGGCGAGGCTCCTCAGGTGCTGGAGGGGTATTTTGTCCCAGGAGTCATGAATGGCGGCTTCCAGCTTAGGCAGAGAACTCACGTCCTTCCCTTGGAGACTCTTCTTTACGAGGTACCAGAGGTTTTCAATCGGGTTGAGGTCTGGGCTATTTCCTGGCCAGTCTTTCATGAATGATACCTCGCAGTCACGAAGCCAATTGGTGACCGATTTGGCCTTGTGAGCAGGTGCACCGTCCTGCTGAAACACTCGTGCATATGTTAGCTCGAAGGAGTCTGGTAAATGATCACACAGAAGCTCCAGGTAAACATCCTGATTCACTCTAACGTTCTTGGGAAGCACAACAAGCTTCCCCAAACCTTGACCAGAGAAACAAGCCCATACCATGAGTGAATCAGGATGTTTAGCTGTGCTTTCTACATACCGTGGGTCAAGTGGGTCACTACCTTTGCGTCGATACACACGTGCTCCTCTGTTACAGGTGACACTAAACGTTGCCTCATTAGACCACAACACTGACAACCATTGCTCCTCACTCCAGTTTAGATATTTATTAGCAAAGGCAAGCCTACGAATTCGCTGGCTCTTGGTAAGAAAAGGCTTTCTCACAGGCCTGTGACTTGTGTAACCAAGTTCATGGACCCTACGAGACACTGTTCTCACAGACACCTCACCAAACACTTCTGGGTTGCTCTCCTTTATTACCCATGCACTCACACAAGGATTAAACTCCACTGCATGTTTTAAAACATTAACAGACCTTGGGGAAGTTTTCCTACGCCTACCAGACCGCGGTTTCTTTGTGGGAACTTCACCACTGTTTTCCACTCGAAACCGCGCACACCAACGACGCACTGTCGATCAAGCCACACCAACCAATTCACTAATTTCCCTTGTCTGGTGGCCTGCCTCCTTTAGAGCAATGATCTGGGATATGATTTCACTCGATAGTTCACGGGTAGGTGCCATAACAAAGTTGTGATGGCCAAAACACTGCGGGACACTCGGTAAAAAATGGCACAATTTGAGAGGGAGACATGGCAGAGTCCCTCTCTCTCAGGCAGCCCGTGGGCGACTGAGGCGGGAACCAACCAGCGCGTCGGAAGGCCTCAGGCTACCGTGACGTCATGCTAGTGCCGCAAACTTGTGGCTCAATTTTTATCCCCAGAAATGGGTGATTCTTTTTTGGCAATAAGTATTGCGCGCCCGGCGGTAGGCGCTCGATAATTTTGACGAGTACTGAAGGTACAGTACACCCTCATTATCGACGTTTTTTTTATTGACGGATTTGATTATCGACGGTTTTATTTTCTCCTGGGAGTTAAATTATTATTATTAAAAAAATAAAAAAATAAAGAATTGTATTGGCACCTCCTAGCAAGTTTGCGCGCCATCCCGCCAGGTGTCTCTGGCTGCTCGCGGCATGTTCCCGCCGACCCAACAAACAACAGCATCAGTACACGTTTGTCTGTTGTTCTCATATCGTGTTCGGCCACATCTATCGTGCTTTCGCGATCATCATGGCTCCAAAGCGCCCTTGTAACACTCCAACTGGAAATAAGGCAGCTAAGAGAGCAAGGAAAGTACTTACCTTGGAAGTGAAGAACGAAATATTACAAAAACTTAGAAGTGGAATGAGCTATGCAGCGGTTGGTCGCGAGTATGGCATGAATGAATCCAGTGTTCGTGGCATAAAACGGAGAGAAAAAGACATTAAAGATGCTCTGGCTTCGTGCACACCAGGATTGGCTAAAGTAACGATGCATGTGAGAGATGATGCCTTGGTGAAAGTGGAAAAGGCACTGAATATTTGGATTGAGGACTTAAACCGTCGACACGTGCCGCTAGCCTCCCAGTTCATCAGAAACAAAGCAAAACAACTCTATGCTCGGTTTGCTGGTGAAAGCAGTGGTGTTGGTGAAGATAATGGTGATGAAAGTGAGGCAGGTGAAAATAGTGATGATGGTGATGAAAGTAATGACGATGGTGGTAGGCCTAGTAATGATGGTGCTTCTAGGCAAAAGAAATTTGCAGCCAGCAAGGGCTGGTTCGAGAATTTTAAGAAAAGGTATGGCCTACATAACATTAGGATGACTGGTGAAGCAGCTTCAGCAGATCAGATAGCAGGAGAATCGTACCCATGTGACTTTGCTGAACTTATAAGGGAGAAAGGGTACAGGCCTGAATAAGTGTTTAATGCGGACGAAACAGGCCTGTGGTGGAAGAAAATGCCTAAAAGAACGTACATTTCGAAGGAGGAGAAAAGTGCGCCAGGCTTTAAAGCAGCAAAAGATCGTGTGTCTGTGCTGTTGTGTGGTAATGCAGAAGGACATATGATAAAACCCATGCTCCTGTATCATTTGTTATAATGTTAAAGACGAGTTGGATTTTTTGTCAATAAAGGATATTTCTTGCAAAAGTTAAGCAGAGATTAAATATGAAATATACGAGCATAAGGAGAGTTGAATTTTCCTAAAAGAAGATCCTAGCGAAAGCTAGGCTAAGATTCATCTTTGATAGCATAAACTGCCATACAGTCGTGAAAATTTAGGTCAGGGAGAAATGGAATATCAAGAATGAAAGGAAGCTCTTGAGAATGGAAGTAAATAGGAGAGCGTGGTCTCTCTGGTATGAGCTAGCAGCACCGGCGTGTGTTGTGAAGATCGGTGCGAACAGCTGATCTAACGTAACACTTGCCTCACACTCTCAGTTATTAGAATGAATGAATGACCACCACTGCTGCTTTCGTTTTTTTTTTTTTTTTTACACACTCGGTTATGTAAACGTATGGATGGTTACAACTGCTGGTTTCGCCTTTTATTTTTAGATGGAGTGAGGTGTAAGTGGAGAGAGAAGTGATGATACAGCAGCCATTACAAGTTGAGGTCCAGTGTACCACCACTATGCATCAACATCAGAGATTATGCTATTTTTTCCATGATTCTTTACTTAATATAAGTAGTTTTATTATGATATTCAGTTTTTCAGTTGCCTAACTAATTTATTTCTAAGAAACACTAAAACTAAACTGCATATTACATACGAGTGATTGAAGGGATACTAAAATACATAAACAAAGGGTACCTGACCAGACGAAAATCGGTATCGACGGTTTTAGGCATCGACGGGTATCTTAGGTACCTAACCCCCGTCGATAATGAGGGTGTACTGTACATGCAAACCAATTACAGTACATCACTACATATAACCAACACTACAAATATGGCAAAAGTAGCCAATTAGCATCATAAATACTACACAGACTATAACAAGCAATATATTCATTTATCTACTCACTTTATCTCACTGTATCTATTTATCTTGGGCCACTTGCTTTAATCCCAGGCAGGTGGCCTCCATGACACTTCCTTTGCATCAACCCTTCCCTCTGCTGTCACGCTGCCCATCCTCCAACCACTTTCTCTGTGTCAGCCTTTCCTCCACCATCAGGCTGCCCAACCTCCATCCATCTTCACACATATACCTCTCCACCCCACCTCTCTTCCACACCTCTCTCCCAGCTGTGTTCTGAAACAGCAATAAAAATTAGTACTGGAAAAAAAATCAAATAACTCCTCATTGATGTACTTTGTATATTACATCTAAAATTATTACTCATATATATTTAACAACTGGCTGCAGGAAGTGAAAAGTGTTGATGCTGGGGGTTGGGTTGCAAGAGGCAGACCGAAAAAGACCTGGGACGAGGTCACTGAGTGTGACCTCAGGGATAAAGAACTGAATAGGGAGGTTGCTGGGGATGGCGCAGCATGGAGAGCCGCCATTAGGTGACCAAGGCCGATGCATGCAAGAATGTCAGAGCCTTTATAAACAAAATGAAACTATCTTGGATCAGGGAGACATCCAAAGGTTTTCACTTATGGCTGGTGCTGGCAAACAACTGATTTAACTCAGGAGGGTACAGTGTATTCAGCTCAGAAGGGTACAGTGTGTTGTGTAAGCTACCTATCTATCTATTGCCACACACCTTAATCACATAAGGGGTTGCCACAAACAAATCGCCTCCATGTCACCCTGTCCCCTGCCATTTCACTGCCCTGCTCCCAGCTTACATCCCCCTCTCATGTACGTCTCCACTCCCTTGGCCTCCCCCTCCCTCTCCACCCTCCACCTCACTCACATACACTGTTCTCGTCAGGTCAGTCTCTTGCTCTCCATCCTCTCCACATGGCCAAACCACCTCAGTGTGTTCCTCATAACGCTTCCTATCACATCCACATCCACACCACAACGCTCCTCCACCTCCTCATTTGTCAGTCTGTCTCTCCCTGTGACTCCACAGGCTCCTCTCAAATTAACTTATTTCCACTGCTCTCTCTTATGTCCTTCCAACAATGTCCAAGCTTCACTTCCATACATTAGAGCTGGTATCACAATACTGTCATGTAGTAACTTTTTCACTTCCATGCTCACTTCCCTGTTTCTTATCACTGCTTTCAAAGAACCAGCAACCTTTCTTCCCTGCTGTACCCTTTCAAGCACTTCACCCTCCAAACCTCCATCCTTACTCATCACACTACCCAAGTACTTAAACATACTCACATTTTCCAATTCCTCACCATCCAACCTCGCTGCACATTCACTGACTTCACCTCTCTCAAAGACCATCACTTTACTCTTCCCTACATTCACCTTTAGATTCCGTTTCTTACACACTGTCCCAAACTCATCCACCAAGCCTTGCAGCTCCCCTTCGTCTTCACTCAACAACACAGTATCATCTGCAAACAACAGTACAGGGAGTTTCCAAACACTGCCCTCTCTCATTAGGGCCACTCCAATATCCACTACCCTACCTTGTATCTCTTTTATTACCCCATCCATGTACAGATTGAACAACCATGGAGACATGACACATCCCTGTTTCAATCCAACTTTCAAATAGAAAAATTCACTTAGTTCACCATCCACACGCACTGCAGCCTTCGCACCATCATACATACTCTTCACAGCATTCAACAACTTCCCATCTACTCCATATATTCTTAATACTTTCCACAATCCTTGTCTATCCACCCTGTCATATGCTTTCTCCAAATCCATGAAAGCCGCATACAACTTCTTTCCCTTCTCTAGAAACTTTTCCACTAAAGATCTAAGAATGAATATTTGATCTACACAACCTCTTCCCTTCCTAAAGCCTCCCTGTTCTTCTCCAACTAATTCCTCTGTTATTTCCCTAACTCTGTCAATAAGTATCCTACCATACACTTTTCCTACTACACTAAGAAGACAAATGCCCCTATGATTACCAAACACCTCTTTTTCTCTATCATTTTTATCTTTCACTCCCCAACTAATTTTTTTCGCACCCTGTCCAACTCTCTTTACTTCTTTCCAGAACATTTTTTATATTCCCTCCACCTTACACTCAAGTTCCTTCCAAATTCCTCATCCACTCTCTTCTTACTCTCTCTTACTAATCTTTTCATCTCTCTCTCCCTCTCCGCTTATAACTCTTCTGTCTGGCAACGTCCTCCACACCCGCTTCTCATCCACTCACTACTGTATGTGCTTTCTTCTTCTGTGCCACAGCCTGTCTCATCTCTTCATTTCACCATGCTGTTCCTTGCACCCCCTTTCATCTTCCACATCCCCCATCTGCTCCAAATCATATTTACCCAATTGCTCCTCCACTTCTCTTGTGTAATCTATGAAGTTCAAAACACAGTGCAATTCCAAAAATAAAAAATGGTGTAGATCAAGTAGTCAAAGTCCAGGCTGAGACCACTACTTCAACATATCTCCCATACACAGACCATCCTCTTGGGGACTATAGCCCATAGTCTTGAAACTGAGGGCAGAGTTACCCTGTTCACACCCCGCTCCAAGTGGATGCTCACTCCTTCAGTGTAAGCGGTAACCTTGAAAGCGTGAGAGTGCACCCCTTTGTGTGGGTAGGTGTGGCAAACAGTTGGTAACACTGATTTATTATTATTAAAAAAAAAGAAAAAAAAAAATCCAAGATTGATACACAATAAACTCTCTTAATGTTAGCAATTCTTACTTCTTTTATCATTAAAGACTGGCATTTGTTCTGGAATAGTCTGTGCAAGAGTATGCATACAGGTTTGGAGAGCCTGTACTATAGGAAAAAATCTGGTGTCAGACATAGCTTCAAAGGGGTTCAAGGGGTCAGTAATAACCCTACCAATACACCTTGGCTGGTCATGCAGATTGTGACATTTCTGCCCCACATGCTTGTTTTTGGCATTTTTCTCACCCATAACCCCCAAATCCCACCAGTCCCCCAAACACCTAAGGGGATGGGGGTTAATTTGAAAACCAACCAGGAGCATCATGAATAAAGGACAAATTCGTTCAAACCACACCAATATACACCAGAAAACTATACTGCCAAGCCAAACAAAATAGTGCGGACTTGTTAAAGTTTACCAAACACAAACATGAGACTTTGTATTTCAAACTAACTGGCTGTGCATGATTAGTCTGTTTAGGTAGTACTCAGCCATTCTTTACTGTAGGAATTATTTCATGAACTAATCAAACTAATTATAAAAAGATCGTGCACCATATCTGATAAACAACTTGGCAGAAACAGTGAAAAATAAAATGCAAGTGGATACAGTAATTCATCTTTGTCTTCATCTTGCCATAAATTAACCATTTCTGGAGAAGCAGTGAAGATTTTTCATGATAAAACTATTAAAAGCTTATTTACTTTCTGTACACAATGTTTTTATCCTTAAATTAAAGTTCTTATCACACACACCATTGGGTCCTTCAAATTCTACATAGTTTTCACTGCACAAAGCTGCTGTATATAACATGACGAAGGGGCATGTGAAGGGGTGCTATGAGACTCTCCGTGGATGTCAGTACTACGCTGTGGTAATCCTTTCCTTTTCGCCGGGGAACGCTCTCCCTTTCGTGCGTTAAGATTACCAAAAGCTACGGAGAGGGCAAGGTGAACGCCTGCTCACAGTTTAAGACTACGGCTGTAAGCCTCTTCCACTTTCCCTCCACCTTGCCATGTTCCAACCCTAGCAAAGTGCATCTGACACACAAATGCAGCTGCTTGCTTGTGGCTGATGGGTCTGCTCAGCCACACAGACCAGGGTAAAGCAACAACAACAAAAGTGCTATAGAAGACACAGAGCCAATGGGGAAAAAATATCAGCAGCAGCCTACCCAGAGCCACCCCAAAAGCTGCCCAAAGCCTGGCCTAACCTTCCCTACGCTGGCCTAACAATGCCAATGCATTCATACCCCAACAACACTGATAAACACATGCACACACACACTTGTTGTACTACTGTGTGTGTGTGTGTGTGTGTGTGTGTGTGTGTGTGTGTGTGTGTGTGTGTGTCTGGCCTTACAGTCACCACACATTCATACCCCAACAACACTGATAAACACATGCACACACACACTTGCTGTACTTGGTGAGAGGCAGCAATGAGTCACCACTGTATATACTCCCTGATAACTCTGCTGACTCCCTGGCTTGCCAACTCTGCTGTCTCCTTGATGACTCTCTGCTGACTCTGCTGACCTCCTCCTGACTCTCTAGACCACCTCCTGCTCTCTCTCATGACTCTTGACTTCCTGCTGAATCATTCTTGACTTCCTCATTACTTGGCTTCAGGATGACAGGAAGATTAGGATTCCTTCAAGTAAAACCACCCAGGTCTGGTGACGTCCACCTGTAACCACAAAATTACCTGAGATTAAAAGAGAGAGAGAGAGAGAGAGAGTCACTGTTTATGAGTTAACTGACAAGAATAGTCAGACACACTAAACCCCTTTTACTCTAACCTGGCCCAAAATTACCATCCCTCTGGCCAAAATTACCATCCCTCTGGCCAAAATTACCATCCCTCTGGCCAAAATTACCATCCCTCTGGCCAAAACTACCATCTCTCTGGCCAAAATTACCATGGCCAAAATTACCATCCCTCTGGCCAAAATTACCATCCCTCTGGCCAAAATTACCATCCCTCTGGCCAAAATTACCATCCCTCTGGCCAAAATTACCATCCCTCTGGCCAAAATTACCATCCTTCTGACCAAAATTACCATCCTTCTGGCCAAAATTACCATCCCTCTGGCCAAAATTACCATCTCTCTGGCCAAAACTACCATCCCTCTGGCCAAAATTACCATCCTTCTGGCCAAAATTACCATCCCTCTGGCCAAAACTACCATCTCTCTGGCCAAAATTACCATCCTTCTGGCCAAAATTACCATCCCTCTGGCCAAAATTACCATCCCTCTGGCCAAAACTACCATCCCTCTGGCCAAAACTACCACCTATCCAACTAGAATTATGATTTGTAAAAGAGTACTGAATGGATACAATGCTAGTCACAAAGAAGTGCTATGGAAAAGATGTAGAGCACTAGTACTGCCTTTTTCTGCCACTGAGCTAAGGGAAATAAACTGCATAAGAACTAAAATCTTTGCCAAGTTCAGCTGAAAGAACTATACTGCATGTCTCTGCTGACTCCCTGCCCTGCTGACACTGCTGACTTCCTCCTGACTCCCTGCTGATCTTCTTTGACTTCTCAGCAATTTCCTGCTGACTCCTTGCTGATTTTCTGCTGACTCCTTGTTGCTTTCCTGCTGACTCCTTGCTGATTTCCTGCTGACTCTGCTGCATTTTGCTGGTAGGAAGGTTGGGGTAATAGCAGGCAGGTCAGGTCAGGTCCATCTGTGCAGGTAAAATAAAGCCATTGGTTATCTATCTACTAACAGATGGTTTAATCCTATAAGGGGTGGCCACAAACATATCACCTCCATGTTGCCTTGTCCCCTACCACTTCACTGCCCTCTCCCTACAGAAATTACCATCTCTTATAACAATACTGTAATAATAATAATAATAATAATAATAATAATAATAATAATGATGATGATGATAATAATAATAATAATAATAATAATAATAACAAAAATCACTTATCTCTTGACTGATTCAGATGCTTTACAAATGCATAAAAAAAGTGTGCTTTTATAATGGAGGCTGTCTGTCCCTAAACACACAAAATATACTGTACCATCTCTTATTAGTAATAATAATAATAATAACAAAAATCACTTATCTCTTGACTGATTCAGATGCTTTACAAATGCATAAAAAAAGTGTGCTTTTATAATGGAGGCTGTCTGTCCCTAAACACACAAAATATGCTTTAAATGCCAGGCACCACCAGAGATGCCTGTGTCCCAGCCTTACCAATGTTGTGATGACGTCACAGGTATTTCCTGAACCCTGTCACCCTCACAAGACTGGATACAGTCAGGTGCTGTTATATGACTGGTGTGTTAATGGACAACTGCTTTGATAACGGATATGATGCTCATATAATGGGGGGGGAGGGTAGTATGTACTGTATGATGGAGTATGTGTATGAGAGATGGGGGGGTGAGGTGGGAGCTGGCCAGTGAAATGGTGGGGGACTGGGTGACATGGAGGTGATTTGTTTGTGGCCACTCCTTATGGGATAACAGCTTCTGGCAATAGATAGATAGAGAGAACTTATGGGAAAAATAGGGTTAGGTTAACTGCCTCTGCTGGCATCAGCAAACTTGGGTCTCAGTTGTCCATTCTCATATCATGGGTTTGCTGTATAGCAGATGCTGGTATAACAGAACCCACATGTAGGCTATGCTACTATAATGTGCGGCACCGGAGACTACATTATGGTTCCAAATGGGGTAGTCTTGTATGACTGGATACTCTTACTTTATGGCATTGGAAACTACTGTACATCATGATTCTCTTGTTTTTAATCACTTTTCTTGATTTCTACACAGTGAATAACTCTGAGTGGGTTAGGTTAGGTGCAGTGAGGTTAGGTCAGGTCCGATTAGAACTGGGATGAGGTTAGGTTTGGTCAGTTTAGGTTACAGGAAACTGGGTTCGGTTAGTTTACGAGAGGTTACGTTAGTCTGTGTAAAGAGGTTAGATTAGGCTATAAATGAGGTTAGGTTAAGTTACAATAAATGAGATTAAATTACATTAAGATAAAGGAAGCTGAGATGAAATATGTGATGAAATGGTGTTTCAAGATAACCATGATAAGGTTAGGTAAAGGTGAAGTAGGTTAGGTTAGGATAAGTTAGGTTAGATTAAATTAAGCTGGGTTAGGATGAGATGGAGGGATGGAGTGGAGAGGTATATGAGAGAGGGGGGTGTGAGCTGGGACCAGGGCAATGAAATGGCAGGGGACAGGGTGACATGGATGCAATTTGTTTGTGGCCACCCCTTACGGGATTAAGGCGTCCGGCAATAGATAGATAAGACAGACAGGATCAATTATCACAAAAGAGGTTAGATGATTGTCCAGCCGGTGTTACAAAATGCTGACCTGCTTTTGGTGTCAATTGGCAAAGTTGTGATTATAAACAAAGGCTGCTTTTTAAATACGATTCTAATTCCATCTATTGCCAGATGCCTGAATCCCGAAAGGGGTGCCCACAAACAAATCGCCTCCATGTCACCCTGTCCCCCACCATTTCACTGCCCTCCCCCCAGCTCACACCATCCTCCCTCATATACCTCTCCACTCCATCCCTCCATCTCATCTTCAGCCTCCTCCTCCCTCTCCCCTCCTCACTCACATACACTCTCCTCATCAGTCTCTCGTTCTCCATCCTCACCACATGGCCAAAAGATTCTATAATTATAAATGAAACACAGTAACACACATCAAAACTTTATAATACATAATAATAATAATAATAATAATCTGGCCTTTTGTTTCTCAAAAGCGCCAGTTCTTCCTTTGGGGAATTCACTAGCGCTCGACACACATACATTATTTTTACAATTACAAGAATTGTGACATTTCTTGTATATAATACAAGCTACATCATATACACATGAAAGTGGCAATAATTAAACCCTATAATCATCCGTCATAGTACCTCTCTCTCCAGGTCGTAGCATTTTGAAAAAAGAAAGGCTTCAGCTGTCTCTTAAAGGATTCAACAGTACAGAGCTGTCTTATGGACAATGGCAATCTGTTATATAATCTAGGGGCTCTATATGCAAAAGAACGATCAGAGAAAGATCACTGGTGAATGGCTCCTGGCTCATCAAGACGCAAGGAATCATCTTCACCGCGTAACATCACACCCGGGCGTGTCGATGGGAGTTTTAACAATTCAGCAAGATACTTGGGTTCACCAAACTTATGAACCTTGAATGTAATAAGACACAGTTTAAATTCAATTCTAGCCTTTACTGGTAACCAATGCAACTCAATGAGAAACGGGGTAGTTGAGGTTCTTGGGGGCAGACCAAAGATAAGCCGTGCCACCCTGTTCAACACAGACTGAATTTTTGTTAGTATATTATTTGGAAGACCAACCCACAGTGAATTACAATAATCAACACGAGACAAGACCACTGCATGGACCAATGTTAGGAGGCACTGTCTATTCAGGAATCTTCTCACAGAGTACAGATTTCTGATACGCAAGTTATACCCTCTTACAACCTGATTAATGTGTTCTTTGTAATTTAACTTAGAATTAAAGTAAACACCCAAATTTCAAACAGAACTGACTGGATGCAGCTGTGACACGCCAATGTTCAAAGCCAGAGCATTGTCAGTGTCATCACCCCTTCTGTTTCCTCTGATAATGATGATCTCAGTTTTACCATCATTCAGCTTAAGTTTCCTCTTAGCCATCCAAATCTTAATATCAGACATTAGAGATTCAAACTTTATCTTAGTACCGTTGATATCTGACATCTTAACAAAGAGCTGGGTGTCATCAGCATAAAAATGATAGGACACATCATGAGCATCAAGTAGAGACGATAAACTGCTTGTGTAGATAGTAAATAGAATTGGACCCAAAACTGATCCTTGAGGGACTCCAAATAGAAGAGGAGCAGAATCAGAGCTAGCGTAATCAACAACCACTCTCTGAGATCTGTCCGACAGATACGACTTAAGGAGCAAAAGGGCACTATCACGAACGCCATAAAAATACAGATCATCCAACAATAGTTTATGATCTACTGTATCAAAAGCTGCAGACAGATCCAACAGAACTAGGAGAGAGGACATCCCACTACAAGTGTTTGCCACCAAGTCACTCTGTTGAATGGTATTTTCTGTATGCTGATTGAACAACAGGAACAACTCTGTTGTGTTCCAGTAGTGGTAAGAGTTGGTCGAGTATGGCCCACTCAATAATCTTGGATAAAAAAGACAGGTTAGAGACAGGACGATATCGGTAAAAAATTCTAGAAGGGACTGCTAGGAAAAAACAGGAAAACCTGGCAAAATAAAGTGGTGGCGTGCTTCATTAACTACCATCCTTGCTTTTGTCATTAACGTCCTTAGCCGTGGTGGTGATGGAGGAGACCATCCATCCATCCATCCATTGCCAGACGCCATGTATCCCAAACGGGGTGGTCAAGGGCTTAGAGTTAATTGTTTTACAGGGAGGGGCACTAATCCTCCACCAACCCCACTTGACACGTAGGGATGCCAACAGCATCTGGTGTTCCCAGGCGGTCACCCATCCAAGTACTAACCAGACCCAACGTTGCTTAACTTCACTGATCGGACGGGAAGCGGCAAAATATGGCAGTTTTGATAAAGATGGGCCTCATCACAAACTCAAATTACATGTAAAACCATCAGAAAAAAGTCAAACTGTGTGTAAAAAAAAAAAAAAAAAAAAAAAAAAAAAAAAAAAGTAAAATTATCATTTCAGCCAATAACACAATTGCGAGATTTTGAACCATTTTTTTTGGTATTTTAGACAAATCTAAGACATGTTTCTTTAATGGCATTTTTGTTGCAAATTATTTATGTTTTACTCTAGAATATAACCTAACCAACCCAAAGCTTCTGGAGTACATTAAAAATTTGTCATGAAAATGCCATAGAAAAGTGTCTTTAAATTACCTAAAATACTGAAAAAAAAAAAGAAAAAAAGATCAAAATCTCGTAATTCAGTTTTTGGCAGAAACTATACCAACCAAATTACAATATATATATATGGTATATATATCCATCTATCATCCAATCCTACATTGCCCCATGAGGAGCATAGGAGCCCGGGGCTAAGCAGTTGGTCCCGACATTTAAGATGAGAGTGACCAGCCTCACTCATCCCTGAGTGGCATTACATGAGCAATGAACCCCAACCATTCCTTGGATATAAACCTTCACCAGTTCAATCCGATTGGAGCGCAATAATTACTCATTAAACCACCAGGCGCCAATATTTGGTTATATGGTTACCACCCAGCGTAGTAAATGGTTTCTTGGTGTACAGGAAGCCATTTGGCTTATCACTCAGTGTAGAGTCACCCACGGGCAGAAGGAAGAGGAAAGAAAAACAGGAGAGGAAGAGTATAGTTACCTGTAGGCAGAAGGACAAGGAAAGAATGAAGTAAAGGAAGACAGAAGAGGATGGAAGGAAAGAAGGATGGAGGAGAGGAAAGGGCAGACACCCGACAGCAGCACTACATCGAGTGAGTGGATAACAACTCTAACGTATGGAAGTGAAGCTTGGACGTTGTTGGAAGGACACAAGTCAAGAGTGAGAGCAGTGGAAATGAGTTATTTAAGAGGAGCCTGTGGAGTCACATGGAGAGACAGGCTGACGAATGAGGATATAAAGGAGCGTTGTGGTGTGGATGTGATAGGAAGCGTTATGAGGAACACACTGAGGTGGTTTGGCCATGTGGAGAGGATGGAGGGTGAAAGACTGACGAAGAGAGTGTATGTGAGTGAGGTGGAGGGGGGAAGAGGGAGGGGGAGGCCGAGGATGAGATGGAGGGATGGGATGGAGAGGTATATGAGAGAGGGGGTGTGAGTTGGGAGCAGGGCAGTGAAATGGCGGGGGACAAGGCGACTTGGAGGTGATTTGTTTGTGGCCACCCCAAATGGGATCGAGGCGTCTGGCTCTATATATATATATATATATATATATATATATATATATATATATATAAAGTAGATAAGAATAATAAAATATATATATATATATATATATATATATAATGTATATAATTCATGGATTTGGAGAAATCATATGACAGGGTGGATAGACAAGGATTGTGGAAAGTGTTAAGAATATATGGAGTAGATGGGAAGTTGTTGAATGCTGTGAAGAGTATGTACGATGGTGCGAAGGCTGCAGTGCGTGTGGATGGTGAACTAAGTGAATTTTTCTCTTTGAAAGTTGGTTTGAAACAGGGATGTGTCATGTCTCCATGGTTGTTCAATCTGTACATGGATGGGGTAATAAAAGAGGTACAAGGTAGGGTAGTGGATGTTGGAGTGGCCCTGGTGAGAGAGGATAGTGTTTGGAAACTCCCTGTACTGTTGTTTGCAGATGATACTGTGTTGTTGAGTGAAGACGAAGGGGACCTGCAAGGCTTGGTGGATGAGTTTGAGAGAGTGTGTAAGAAACGGAACCTAAAGGTGAATGTAGGGAAGAGTAAAGTGATGGTCTTTGAGAGAGGTGAAGTTAGTGAATGTACAGCGAGGTTAGATGGTGAGGAATTGGAAAATGTGAGTACGTTTAAGTATTTGGGTAGTGTGATGAGTAAGGATGGAGGTTTGGAGGGTGAAGTGCTTGAAAGGGTACAGCAGGGAAGAAAGGTTGCTGGTTCCTTGAAAGCAGTGATAAGAAACAGGGAAGTGAGCATGGAAGTGAAAAAGTTACTACATGACAGTATTGTGATACCAACTCTAACGTACGGAAGTGAAGCTTGGACGTTGTTGGAAGGACACAAGTCAAGAGTGAGAGCAGTGGAAATGAGTTATTTAAGAGGAGCCTGTGGAGTCACATGGAGAGACAGGCTGACGAATGAGCATATAAAGGAGCGTTGTGGTGTGGATGTGGATGTGATAGGAAGCGTTATGAGGAACACACTGAGGTGGTTTGGCCATGTGGAGAGGATGAAGGGTGAAAGACTGACGAAGAGAGTGTATGTGAGTGAGGTGGAGGTGCGAAGAGGGAGCGGGAGGCCAAGGATGAGATGAAGGGATGGGGTGGAGAGGTTTATGAGAGAGGGGGGTGTGAGTTGGGAGCAGGGCAGTGAAATGGCGGGGGACAGGGCGACTTGGAGGCGATTTGTTTCTGGCCACCCCAAACGGGATTGAGGCGTCTGGCAATAGACAGATAGATAGTATATAATAATATATATATATATATATATATATATATATATATATATATATATATATATATATATATATATATATAATATATATATATATACTGTATATATATATATATATATATATATATATATATATATATATATATATATATATATATATATATATATAAAATAAATAAATATATATATATATATATATATATGGTACTCCTTTGTCTCCCCCTCCTCCTCCTCCTCTCCCCTTCCAACTCTCACTTACACTCTCCATTAAGTCTATATTAACTTGACAAAAATCCCTAAACCCTTTCCAGCTTGGGCTACCCTAGTTAAAAGCAATGTATATACCGATGACCTTAGTTAAACTGAAGGGCTGATTTGCAAGGAGATTCAGCCGTATATCCAAACTAAGGCCGATCATATTCAACAATCAGGCGTTAATATTTAACCTGTATGAGCTACATAAACGGGGTACGGTAGGGAAGATTGTATAGTTCCGAATGTCAACCCAAACAAACAAATCCACCGTTCAGAATCAAGCTTGTAAGTGACCCAGAATACATGTGACGAGTATCAGGATATCTTCTCGGTATCACAGGGATAATAAGTAGCCCAAAGAACATCAAGTATCTTCTGGATTTTCTTAAAAAATGAAGGTAAGAAATGACAGCGTTCGCCTGGTAGCCTGGTGTTTATGGCGTGTTGATGTTGCACTGACTTGCCTTGGCACTGAGCACATCATCCTTGCCTCACTCTGAAGGAGGCTGAACTTGATGTATGGTACATCCGGCAAGTGTCTGGTGTGGACAAGAGGAAACCATTGCCCATGTGTTAACATTTTCAAGATGACCTGCATATAAGAGGGCACAGTAAGAAATTTTCAGAAAGCTGGCAAGACTGAATGTTAGGAAATATTTTACTGTACTCGTTTTTAATAGAGTGGTGGAAAATTGGAATAATTTCCCAGAGAAATTAATCAGAGCAGAAAATATTGAAAAGTTTGAACATGAGTTAGGTAAAGAGTGGAAAAATCAGAAACAAAAGTACAATTTTAAAGAAATAAACAAATCATGTGAGTCAATTCAAGTGACCACGAAGACGGAGGTGTGAATTCAAGTGCCCAAGAAGACGAGTGTTTGAGTTCAAGTGACCAAGAAGACGAGTGTCTGAATTCAACTGACCAAGAAGACGGGTGTTTGAATTCAAGCGACCAAGAAGACGTGTTTGAATTCAACTGACCAAGAAGACCGGTGTTTGGATTCAAGCAACCTAGGAGATGGGGGTTTGAATTCAAGTGACCAAGAAGACGGGGGTTTGAATTCAAGTGACCAAGAAGACGGGGGTTTGAATTCAAGTGACCAAGAAGACGAGTGTTTGGATTCAAGTGACCAAGAAGACGAGTGTTTGGATTCAAGCAACCAGTCAAATACCCCACAAGAAGATGGAAGGACAAGATTCTTCCGAGGACTATTCTGGCAGAGAATATCAGAGCAACGACATGGAGAATGGAGAAGGAAGGGCCACAGAAGGATCAGACAATAAGAATGATAGTGGTGCAGCAGAGGCACCAGGCAGCAACGATGACAATGAGGAGGAGAAGGATAAACAACAAGAAAATGGGAAGAAACGGAAGCCTAGAATGAAAGACACAGAAGCACGGAAAAATGTTGAAAAACAAGAACGGAAAATTGGGAAGCGAGGACGAAAAAATGAACTGGTGACAGACGACAAGAATGACTCAGTAAACATTACTTTTAACAGTTTGGAAATCATTACTTCTACACAAAAGTCTCCAGATACAAAAAGGAAGTGTGCTAGGTGCAGAAAATATGTGGGGAAACAAGACAAAGCAATGTGGTGTGATGGATGTGACGAATGGATTCACATACAGATGGGGACAAGAAGACACTGCACTGAACACAAAATGACAAGTGAATTATATGAGGCAGTTAGAAAGGACAATGGAGAGTGTGTAAATATAAGGTATAAATGCAATCAGTGTCTTAAAGGTGAGAGAGAAAATGGAGCAGGCAAGGAAAAGAAGGGATTAAAACTTGCTCATAGGGAATTGGAAATTATGGCAGAAAGATATAAGAAAATGGAAGAAAATTTGGAGAAATCAAGGGAAATATATGAACAAAGTGAAAAGGAGAAGGAAATATTGTTTAAAGAGAAAGAAAAAGCAGAGGAAATGCAAAAGAAAGTAGAAAAAGAATATGAAGAAAACAGAAAGAAAAATTCTTATGATGAAAAAGAAAAAGAATAAAAATCTGAGGAAAATAATTAAAACTTTGGAAGAAAGGGTCATGTATGAAAGTATTGAAAAAGAAGAAGCAAAAATAAATGAGGAAAAACTAAGAGAAATCCTAATTGTAGTAAAGGAAGAAAACACTGCATTGAAAAGAAGATTAGATATTGAGAGTCAACAAAACCTTAAAGAACAGTATGACAAGATGGAAGAAGAAACCAGGAAAAGAAAAAGAGCAGATCACAGACAAAATATAGAAAAAAATGGAGAAAGCAAACCAAAAGAGATAGAAATAGAAAATGAAAATAAAAAACAAAGTGAAATATATGAAATAGAAGGGCAAAACAGCCAAGCAGTGAAAACCAGGTAGGATAATGTAATAGAGAGTGAAGTAACAGTAACTGATAGAGAGAAGCATAAGGAACAAGAAAATTATGAAGCTACTGACAGAAAAGAAAATGGTAAAAAAGAAATGGCAGAAGGAGAAAAAGAACAACAGAAAGAAAGTACAGAAAAGTTAAACAACAAAAAAGACAGAGAAATCTGGAAGAGGGCAAGGAAATAAAGGAATGTTGGTATTTTACTAGAGGAAACTGTAAGTTTGGAAAAGAGTGTAGATACAAACATATAATGAGAATAAATGAGACAGTCATAGAAAGAAGGAACATTGAATGCAAGTACTATAAGAAAGGAAAATGTATGAAAGGGAATGGATGTAGGTTTTATCATATAAGAAATGAAAGGTGTAGATTCTTTGAAAGAGGGTATTGTAAAAAGGGTAAATACTGCAGCTATGTGCATGAAGAAACAAAAGACAAAATAGTAAATGAAAAGAGTGAAACAAAAATGAGGAACATAAGAGAAATATTGAAGGAAGAAAATTTTTGGGAAAGCAGAAAAATAGTATTAGAAAAATTGATATTGAGAGTGGAAGACATATGGAAGGAAATGAAAAACTTGCAGGAAGAAAGAATGTGAATATAGATGAGGAAGGAATGTACAAGCTAACGAAATACAAAAACAAAGAAGTTAAAGAAACAGATCATAATACAATATTAATAGCAATGGATGATAAAATGAAAGAAGTAAGGAATGACTATGTAAAAAAGTGGTACTTTAAAAAAGAAGGAGGATGGGAAAAGTTAAAGAAATGACAGAGAAAAATGAAATTTTTGAGAGGCTGTGGAAAAAAGTAAACTACTGTACCAAGAATAAAGTATTGAAACTGAGTGGAATAAGTGGAAGGAAGTAGTGTACAATATACTGGATAAAGCATTTGGGAAAATAAGAATGTCAAAAAGGGTTAAACCAGGAATAGATAAAAGGGTGAAGATATTAATGGAAAGAAAAAGGAAGATAAGGAAACCAATAAGAAAAGACAATGATAAAACCAGAAAAGCAAACTTTATAACAGAAAGAAAAGAGATTGAGCAAAATATATACCGGTAAATGAAAATGAGGAAAGAAGAAGAGAAGAAATTAGTAATCAGCTTAATGATAAAAGAAATAATAGTGATACGCTGTGGAAGTTAAGGAGAAGACTTAACAAGAAACCCCAGTGGCAGTATGTAGTAAGAGATAAAGATGGAAGTGATATAAGAAACCCAGAAAAGATAAAAGAGTTACAGAATACTATAAAGAGATATACAAAACAAATGACTTAACAAAAGGATATGAGGAATACACAGAATGCTTAGATTGTATGATCAGAGAATGATGTATGAAAACAATGAAGAGGAAAAATTAAGTGGGGAAGAGGTGAAAATGGTAATAACAAAGTTAAAGACTGCTAAAGCAACTGGCCCAGATAAAATTAGCAAATGAAATGATTAAAAGATGTGGGAAAAGTATGAAGGATTCAATAATAAGAATGATGATGAACATATATGATAGAGAAATAATACCAAATGAATGGCACAAGGCATACATAAAAAATATATATAAGGGAAAAGGTAACAAGAAAGATTTAAACAATTATAGAGGACTGATACTGAACTCACACCTGATGAAAATGATGGAGAAAATAATAGAAATGAAGGAGACAGAAAAGCTGGAGAATATGAGTGATTACCAGTGCGGGGCAAGGAAAGGAAAATCAGTGAGGGAACATCATTTTTTTATCAGAAATATTATTGAAGAAGCACAACAGAAAAAGAAAGAAATAACAGCAGTATATTTTGATGTATCAAAGTGCTTTGACAAAATGGTATTAAAGGAAGTAATGAAGGAGTTATGGCTAAAGGGAATAAAGGGTAAAAACTGGAGAATGATATATGAAATTAATATGAAAAATGAATTGATACCTATGACAGAAATTGGGGAATGTAAAGGAGTGTATGTAGAGGAGATGATAAGACAGGGATCAGTGCTAGGGGCCAAAATAAGTTCAATAACTATGGATTCACTAAGCAGAATGATGAGGGAATAAGAAAGTAATTGGAAAATAGGAAATGTAAGGATAAGCCCATTAATATTTCAAGATGATATCATGGCAACAGAGGAAAATTACAAAATACAGGATACAATAAACACAATTGAAGTATTTCTAAAATTAAAAAGACTAGAAATTAATGAACATAAAACAAAGCAACCAGCATTAGTAGGCAAGGGAAAAAGAGTAAAAATAAATGGTAAAGAAATTGTAAGAACACAAAGTCATAAGTACCTGGGAATAATTATACAAGAAAAAGGGAAACAGAATATTAAAGTGGAAAATATGATAAATAAAGCAAGGGTAGCAGCAAATGAATGTATTAACATCATAAATAGAAAAGAACTGAAAAAAAGTAGAATTAAAATAGGGCTAAAATTATTTAATACTTGTGTATTACCGATAATGTTGTTTGGAGGGGAAAGTGGGAAAACATTAAGAGAAAAAGATAAGAAAGCTGTAAATAATGTTCAGACTCAGTACTTAACAAAATTAATCAAGGTACCAAGGACAACACTGAAATGTGCTTTATTATATGAAACACAGGAAGTAAAAATAGAACACAAAATTAATCAAAGTACCAAGGACAACACCGAAATGTGCTTTATTATATGAAACACAGGAAGTACAAATAGAACATAAAATTAATCAAAGAAAACTTGAATATTACATTGAACTCAAGAATAGGGAAGAAGACGCTGTTGAAGTAAAGATGAGAAAACAGTGTGAAGATTTTGAAAGAGAGTACGTGAGAGAAATAAAAGACATTAAAGAAAAGTACAGCATACCTGAAGACTTAGAAACAGTAGAAGAGAGAGTGGCAAAAAGGGTAATAAAAGAAAAAATAATGACAAAAAATAACGAAGAAGTTTGTGAAGACATGAGAAAAGGGAGTAAGACAAAGGAATCAGTGGAACAAGAAATAGACCTACAGAGATACCTAGAGGAAATAGAGTTTGAAAACACAAAGATTATATTTTTGATGCGAACCAGAATGCTAGAAGTGAAGGAAAATTATAAGAAAAAGTATGAGCCTAACCTTATATGTGACATGTGCCAAGAAGAGAATGAAAATCAGCATCATTTATTTATATGTGAAGCATACGACGATTTAACAAGAGAAATTAAAGGAAAAGAATCAATAACAGCAATACTAAAACAAAATGAATTACAGGTTGTAGCAAATACAGTGGGCAGAATAATGAAACGAAGAGAAGTATTTATGAATATAAGGAGCAACATAGAAATGAACAATAGAGACTGAGAAAAAATAAATAAATAAATAAGCCATCTTGTTTAAAGACAAGAACTCCCGGATGGGAGTAGGCGCCAACAACAACAACAACATAATTCCTGTAGGGGTGACCCAAATCTGTCAACCGAAGACATATCCCACACGGTCACCCACATCTTGTTACTCACAGCTCTGTCATTATACACTCACCTGCAGCGTTGTGGTTGGCAGAGAAGATGCTAGGGCAGGCTGGGTGGCCAATACACACATAATATATCGTCATTTAATCTTAAATACCAAAATACACAATCAAAACACACTTCACACTTCAACATTGCCACCAAACCCACAGCAGCAAAATACCAGCTGATTCGGGAATCTTGCCTTCGGACAAACTCGTCATTTTACCGATTTTTCACTAAAAATTACATTCAAATATGACTTTTGACATACCACAATT
This sequence comes from Coenobita brevimanus, assembly GCF_032717465.1. Classification (NCBI taxonomy): domain Eukaryota; kingdom Metazoa; phylum Arthropoda; class Malacostraca; order Decapoda; family Coenobitidae; genus Coenobita; species Coenobita brevimanus. Next base: position 169,336 of record NW_027642976.1, read on the forward strand.
ATCACTGTATTGAAATCACACGTGTCTGTTTCATAAATTTAACAAAAAAAAATTTTTTCAGTCATAACTATACAGGTATTTTTTTCATTACATTTTGGTAATATAGTTCTCATACTTATTTCTTGCCTAATTTTTTCAAGAGTACGTTTCTATACATCAATATCTATACGGAAATGTTTAAAAACTAATCGATAAAAGAGAACTTAAATAAAACACAGAGGTAGAGAATAGAAGAGTTGACCCGCGAGATTTAAAATCCTCTCTCTCTCTCTCTCTCTCTCTCTCTCTCTCTGCCACTATATACACTGTATAGGTTATAGTTATGTACCATAACTGTCCTATACTGGACAAGACAGTCATGATAATAAGTCTCTCTCTCTCTCTCTCTCTCTCTCTCTCTCTCTCTCTCTCTCTCTCTCTCTCTGACCAATTACTCACCCCTTAGCAGGCAGCGTTCCATGAGCAATAAAACCTAACCACCTCTTGGCATCTAAAAATAATCTGAAGGTAATGACGCTGGTGCATTACATCAGCATAGAACATGTAAACCCATCACTGATTTCCTCGTAAAGAATTGTTCCATAAAGAGGAAAGTAGGTATGTGTGACACGCTATACTACTACAACTACTGCTATTACCATTATCTATATATCTATAGTCAGCTGCCATAATCCTGTACGGGGTGGCCGTTTGTTTTTGAGTTAGTTGTTTTATGGTGAGGGGCATTAACCCTCCGCCAACCCACTTGCTGACACGTAGGGAACAAGTATGGGTTGGTTATATGGTTACCACCCAGCGTTGCAAATGGTTTCCTGGCTTACAGGAAACCATTAGGCTTGTCACTCAATGTAAAGCCACCTGAAAAGGAAAGAAGAGTAATAAAAAGTGACAGGAAAGATGGGAGAAACAGGAAGAGACGAGGGAAGACAGAATATGAATGATAAAGGTGAAGAAGTAGGGAGCACTACATCAAGTGAGTGGATGCATAAGAAATAGGAAGAGAGGGGGGCAGACACAGAGAGAGAATGATAAATGTGAAGAAAGTAGGCAGCACATCAAGTGAGTGGATGATGGTGAGAAATAGGAAGAGAGGAGGGCAGACACAGAAAAAGCATGATAAAGGCGAAGGAAGTAGGCAGCACTACATCAAGTGAGTGGATGATGGTGAGAAATAGGAAGAGAGGAGGGCAGACACAGAAAAAGCATGATAAAGGCGAAGGAAGTAGGCAGCACTACATCAAGTGAGTGGATGATAGTCGTCACCACCAAACACATCACGAAGAAGTGCTATGGAAGAGATATAGAGCCTTCTTTATTTATTTATTTTTTTTTAACAGGAGATGAACCCCAGAATGTGCTAGTCATGAAGAAGTGCTATGGAAAGGATCTAGAGCTGAAATAGTTGAGGTAGGAATGAGTCTCCTTGGTTACTAGACAAAGAACCGTAACCCCTTCCAGCTTAGTTGATGGCCGGGTGTAGTTAGATTGGAGGGTAGATTTGACTAGTAACCAAGAAGACTCCTGCCTGCCTCACAACTTAGCCTTTGAATTGAAAAAATATACATTTAATTCAAACTTTAATTTGGTTTTTAGGTATATTTGGTGGCCTAGTGGGTTTAGGCTGTCAGTTTTGGCTATACTTCCTGCACTTCTTCATGACTAGCATTTTTCTACCTATGGCTGGTGGTTTAATGGGTTTAGGCTGTCAGTTTTGGCTCGGTAGGGGTGGTTGGGGATTGCTATTCTCCTTGCACTTCTTCATGACTAGCATTTTTCTGCTTATAGTTGGTGGTTAAGTGGGTTTAGGTTGTCAGTTTTGGCTATATACCCTTCACTTCTTCGTGACTATAATTTTCTGCACACATCAGGTGTTGCAGTGGGGTTAGGCTGTTAATTTAGGCCCAGTTAGGGTTCTGAGGGTGGTATGGGACTGTTATACTCCCCTGCACTTCTTCGTGACTAGCATTTTTCTACCTATGCCTGGTGGTCTAGTGGGTTTAGGCTGTCAATTTTGGCTATACTCCATGCACTTCTTCATGACTAGCATTTTCCTACCTATGGCAGGTGGTTTAGTGGGTTTACGCTGTCAACTATTGAGAATAGTTCACTTAATATTCCCCTGCACTTCTTCATGACTAGTATTTTTCTGCTTATGGCTGGTGGCTTAGTGGGTTTAGGCTGGCAATTATAGCTATACTTCCTGCACTTCTTCGTGACTATTTTTCTGTATACATCAGGTGTTGCAGTGGGTTTAGGCTGTTAATTTAGGCCCAGTTAGGGTTCTGAGCGGTGGTATGGGACTGTCATACTCCCCTGCACTTCTTCGTGACTAGTTTTTCACATAATTGGTGGTTTAGTGGGTTCAGCCGCCCCAGTTTTGCTCCATTGAGAGGGCCACAAGATCATATTGTCTTCACTGACTGGAATAATGAGTCTCCTTGGTTACTATTCAAATATCTGCTGTTATTATCTGATAGAATTGCATGATTATGAGTCTCCTTGGTTACTATTCCCATATCTATTGTTTTTAACCAATAGAACTGGGAAAAAAACTAAATTCTATCTATCTATCTATCTATTGCCAGACGCCATAATCCCTTAAGGGGTGGCCACTTGACTTTGAGTTATTTGTTTTACGGGGAGGGGCACCAACCCTCCACCAACCCACTTGTTGACACACAGGCAACACGTATGGTTTGGTTATATGGTTACCACCCAGCGTTGTAAATGGTTTCTTGGCTTACAGGAAACCATTTGGCTTGTCACTCAATGTAAAGCCACCTGTAAAGGAAAGAAAAGCAATAAGAAGTGACAGGAAAGATGGGAGAAATAGGAAGAGAGGAGGGCAGACACAGAAAAAGAATGATAAAGGCTAAGGAAGAAGTAGGCAGCACTACATCAAGTGAGTGGATGATGGTGAGAAATAGGAAGAGAGGAGGGCAGGCACAGAAAAAGAATGATAAAGGCTAAGGAAGAAGTAGGCAGCACTATATCAAGTGAGTGGATGATGGTGAGAAATAGGAAGAGAGGAGGGCAGGCACAGAAAAAGAATGATAAAGGCTAAGGAAGAAGTAGGCAGCACTACATCAAGTGAGTGGATGATGGTGAGAAATAGGAAGAGAGGAGGGCAGGCACAGAAAAAGAATGATAAAGGCTAAGGAAGAAGTAGGCAGCACTACATCAAGTGAGTGGATGATGGTGAGAAATAGGAAGAGAGGAGGGCAGGCACAGAAAAAGAATGATAAAGGCTAAGGAAGAAGTAGGCAGCACTACATCAAGTGAGTGGATGATGGTGAGAAATAGGAAGAGAGGAGGGCAGGCACAGAAAAAGAATGATAAAGGCTAAGGAAGAAGTAGGCAACACTACATCAAGTGAGTGGATGATGGTCGCCACCACCTACCACAAAAAGTTAAATTACTGAAGAATAATATGAAAAAAGCAGTGTTATCTCCTGTATCATGGGTCTCCTTGGTTACTATTCAAATATTTACTGTTTTTGTCTGATGGAGCTGGATTATAAGAAGTCTCCTTGGTTACTATTTGCATATATTGTTTTCATGTGACGGAACTGGGCAAGAAGTAGAATTAATAGGTGTATCATACAAAGGAAGGGTTATTATTTGACAAAACTGGGGTGAAAATGAGTCTCCTTGGTTACTAGTCATATATTTATTGGTTTCACCGGATGGGAGTGGGCAAGAAATTTAATTACGAAGAGACATTAGAGAAAAAAAAATAGGTTGTCATCGTATGGGTCTGGACCAGAATATGACATTTAAACCATCAATTATTAGCGAGAGACTAACGAGGAGAGTGTGTGTCAGTGAGGTGGAGGGGGGAAAGGGAGAGGGAGGCCAAGGATGAGGTGGAGGGATGGAGTGGAGAGGTATATGAGAAAGGGTGTGTGTGCTGGGAGTAAGGCAGTGAAATGGCGGGGGACAGGACGACATGGAGGCGACTTGTTTGTGGCCACCCCTAACGGGACTGAGGCGTCTAGCAATAGATAGAAAGTGGGAGAAAATTGTAGTGAAGTGCTTGAATACAAGGTGTGTCCAAAAAGAGATCAAACTTTTTAAACAGTGCATGAACCAGCCGGCGTAGCGTGACTGTAATGGGAGTGCAATGTGGCGGCAACTTTGAACTATAGTCTAACACTTGCCGCACCACACCATATCACTTATCGAGATGGACGTACCTGAGTGAATGTGTGTGTAGTGCAATTGGCCATTTGTTGCAAGGTGAACACCGAAGGGCCTTGAAGAACAACGTGTTGGTGTGAAATCTGTTTCCGATATGGACAAAACTTTTAGAGACTTTTCAGATGTTGCAGCAGGCTTATGGGGAGAATTGTTTGAGCCATATGCAATGTCACAAGGGACTCTAGCGATGCAAATCAGGAAGAACATCCACCACAGACGATCCCTAATCTGGACGACACTCCACATCAAGAGACGACAATCGCCTAGAGAATGTGTGTGCTGTGATCCGTCACCTGACTGTGATGTTTCCGAAGAAGTAGACACCTGTAACAGTGCGTGTGTGAAGTTTCCCAAGAAGTAGGCACCTGTAAAAGTTGGTGCCATATTTAATAAAAATAAAAAGAAAAACCTGAAGATGCGTAATGTTGGTGCAAAATTTGTGCCTTGTCTGCTGACAGATGAGCAAAACGAGAACTGCGTCACGGACAGTCAGGAGCTGCTTGATTGTTCGAATGCAGGTGAACACTTTGTGAAAAATATCATAACAGGAGATGAAATGTGGGTGTACTGCTGCGATGTCAGAAAGGCACCATCTCTCCGACATCCCTCCTTCCTTCTCTCTCTCTCTCTCTCTCTCTCTCTCATATTAATCAGTGTATCACAAACGCATTAGCATCTTGTTAAACTGGTGTAAAACTTTCACATTATTTCCAATATTAGGTTTATAAAGTGCGAACCAAAATGAAAAACAAAACACTGGATGAAAAATACACGTTCTTCATCGTACCCAACGTTCACCTCTGGATACTTATCGTTCATCTCTGCAGCTGGCCTTCCTCTTTGTTCATATTTTCCATCACATTGCCCTGAGGCTGTTGTTATCACTCCTCACAGCACAAACTGTGCACGTCTTTTGTTATGAATTTTGAAACAGACGATGACATTCCCCTCCTCTCTCCCCTACCACGGCCCCCCCCTCCCGTTCCTCTCCCCCCAACCAATGCCCACCCTCCCCCCTCCTCCCTATTCTTCCATAAGCTGTGTGTGAATAAGTGCGGTTGCATTGTGTGATCATATATTGCATTTTAGTAATCCTTATCACTTTTTCGTAACAAACTTATTTTGTCATAATTAAATATAACTAAAAACTATACATAACTGAGCGGTGAAAAGTGGCTCATATATTGTAATTAGTGGTGCTTTAAATCGGGTCGGTGGCAACTTCAGGTGAGGTGGTGCGTCGTGCATGTGTGCAGCATCAGGTGTACCAATACTTCAGATGCACTCACAGATCCAGAGGTGATATTATCTTATTTTATTTCCTACGATTAGTTGTCTAGGCATGCGAACCTCTTAGAACCACTTTATATCAAGCCAGAGATGCTGACATATTAGCTAGTACCCTGTGTGGTTGTGTTTGGTGCTTATGGATTACATAGCAAGTGGTGTGTGGCAGGTGGGTTAGTGACGCGTTGACACAGCACGGTTGGCACACCTGCCCTGCCCAGCACCTGCCACCTGCCCTGCTGCCACACACTTGCCACCGTATTTTTCCCCAAGAAGCATCACAGAAGGAAGTCTTATTTATTTTTGTGTGTGATTTGGTCTCAGCGTGATCTTCGAGGACACGAGTGGCTGTGGACGCTGGTGGCCTGGCGCTGGTGTGGGTGTCAAGGTGTGGGGGAGACAGGAGGCCAGGCTGAGGTGCTACAAGACGCGAGGTGCACTGCCCCGCCACCACGACGCCACCGGCAAGGTCAGCCATTTGAATCTTCGTCCTCCAGTTTGTGAGTGTATGCGTTTTGATAATTACCTCTTACTGTAGCTTCCTTGCCTGTTTAAACTCAATGCTTTCTCAGTGTGGTAATGACCTTTTTTTTAATGCAAGAAAGAAGGAACCAAAGGCGAAGAGCCCGCAAATCATTCCTTCCACGAAAAATTAAAAACAAAAACAAATTCAAGATCCGTTCATTTCGAGACGCCTGGACACACTGCGTTTGAAAGACTGAAGATCATAGGAAGTAGGAAATACAGAGGGAGACAGTTCCTGAGTTGACCTGTTGCATAAATGAAGGACTGGGAGTAACGGTTAACTTTTGCATTAGAGAGCTGGACAGTAAAGGGTTTAGGATAATTATCTCTTACTGTAACATCCTTGTCTGTTTAAACTCGTTGCTTTCTGAATGTGTGTAATTATTTTGGATGTCATAAAGAGTAGAGAAGGTATTATTATCATTGTATAGTTATTTAAAGCTTCAATGACAGTAGTTAACGCTTACCTACCTGCCAGCTTGGGTCGTGCATTTTTTAAACGTAAAGAGATGATTAGCTGGATATTATACGTTGTTTCTTCTTTCCCCTTCCTCAAATTCATCTTCCTCTTCCTCGTCTTCCTCCTCTTCCTCTTTTCTTCTCTCTCATCCCCTTCCTCTTCTTCTTCCTCCTCCTCTTCCTCCTTCTCTACCCGTTCTTCCTCTCCTTTATCTTCTCCCTCTCCTTTATCTTCTCCCTCTTCCTTTTCCTCTTCCCCCTCTTCTCCCTCTTTCTCTTCCCATTTCGCTTCCTCTTCTTTTTCCTCGCTCATTCTGTTCCTCTTCTTCCTCTTCCTCTTCCCTTTCCTCTTCCACCTCCTCCTCTCCATCTTTCTCTTCTCTGTCCTTTTCTTCCTGTTCCTCGTCTTCCTCTTTCTCTTCTTCCTCGTCCCCTTGTTCTTCCTCTTCCTCTTATTCTTCCTCTTCTTCCTCTTACCCCTCCTTCCTCTTTTCTTCCTCGTACTTTTTCCCTCGTCCTCTTTTTGCCTCTTCTTCCTCCTCTTCCTCTTGTTTCCTCTTTTTTCTCTTCCTCTTCTTCTTCTTCTTCCTCCTCTTCTCCCTCCATTTCTCTTTCTTTCCTCCTCCTCCATTTTCCTCTTCCTCTTCCTCTATTCTTCTTCCTCCTATTTTCTTCCTTTTCTTCCCTCTTCTTCCTCCTCTTCCTAATCATCTTCCTCCTCTTCCTGACCTTCTCCCTCTTCCTGTTCTTCGTCCTCTTTTCTCTCTCCTTCCTTCTTCTCTCTCCTTCCTTCCTTCTTCTCTCCTTCCTTCCTTCTTCTCTCCTTCCTTCCTTCTTCTCTCTCCTTCCTTCCTTCTTCTCTCTCCTTCCTTCCTTCTTCTCTCCTTTCTTCCTTCTTCTCTCTCCTTCCTTCCTTCTTCTCTCTCCTTCCTTCCTTCTTCTCTCTCCTTCCTTCCTTCTTCTCTCTCTTTCCTTCCTTCTTCTCTCTTTCCTTCCTTCTTCTCTCTCCTTCCTTCCTTCTTCTCTCTCCTTCCTTCCTTCTTCTCTCCTTCCTTCCTTCTTCTCTCTCCTTCCTTCCTTCTTCTCTCTCCTTCCTTCCTTCTTCTCTCCTTCCTTCCTTCTTCTCTCCTTCCTTCCTTCTTCTCTCCTTTCTTCCTTCTTCCTTCCTTCTTCTCTCCTTCCTTCCTTCTTCTCTCTTCTTCCTTCCTTCTTCTCTCTCCTTCCTTCCTTCTTCTCTCTTCTTCCTTCCTTCTTCTCTCTCCTTCCTTCCTTCTCTCCTTCCTTCCTTCTTCTCTCCTTTCTTCCTTCTTCTCTCCTTCCTTCCTTCCTTCTTTTCTCCTTCCTTCTCTCCTTCCTTCCTTCTTCTCTCCTTCCTTCCTTCCTTCTCCTTCCTTCCTTCCTTCTCTCCTTCCTTCCTTCTTCTCTCCTTCCTTCCTTCTCTCTCCTTCCTTCTCTCCTTTCTTCCTTCTTCTCTCTCCTTCCTTCCTTCTTCTCCTTCCTTCCTTCTCTCTCCTTCCTTCCTTCTTCTCTCTCCTTCCTTCTTCTCTCCTTCTTTCCTTCTTCTCTCCTTCCTTCCTTCTTCTCTCTCCTTCCTTCCTTCTTTCTCCTTTCTTCCTTCTTCTCTCTCCTTCCTTCCTTCTTTTCTCCTTCCTTCCTTCTTTTCTCCTTCCTTCTTCTCTCCCTTTCTTCCTTCTTCTCTCCTTTCTTCCTTCTTCTCTCCTTCTTTTCTCTCCTTCCTTCCTTCTTCTCTCTCCTTCCTTCCTTCTTCTCTCTCTTTCCTTCCTTCTTCTCTCTTTCCTTCCTTCTTCTCTCTCCTTCCTTCCTTCTTCTCTCTCCTTCCTTCCTTCTTCTCTCTCCTTCCTTCCTTCTTCTCTCCTTCCTTCCTTCTTCTCTCCTTCCTTCCTTCTTCTCTCTCCTTCCTTCCTTCTTCTCTCTCCTTCCTTCTTCCTTCCTTCTTCTCTCCTTTCTTCCTTCTTCCTTCCTTCTTCTCTCCTTTCTTCCTTCTTCTCCTTCCTTCTTCTCTCCTTCCTTCCTTCCTTCCTTCTTCTCTCCTTCCTTCCTTCTTCTCTCTCCTTCCTTCCTTCTTCTCTCCTTCCTTCCTTCTTCTCTCTCCTTCCTTCCTTCTTCTCTCCTTCCTTCCTTCTCTCCTTCCTTCCTTCTCTCTCCTTCCTTCCTTCTTCTCTCCTTCCTTCCTTCCTTCTCTCCTTCCTTCCTTCTCTCCTTCCTTCCTTCTTCTCTCCTTCCTTCCTTCTTTCTCCTTCCTTCCTTCTTCTCTCCTTCCTTCCTTCTTCTCTCCTTCCTTCCTTCTCTCTCCTTCCTTCCTTCTTCTCTCTCCTTCCTTCTTCTCTCCTTCTTTCCTTCTTCTCTCCTTCCTTCCTTCTTCTCTCCTTCCTTCCTTCTTTCTCCTTTCTTCCTTCTTCTCTCTCCTTCCTTCCTTCTTTTCTCCTTCCTTCCTTCTTTTCTCCTTCCTTCCTTCTTCTCTCCCTTTCTTCCTTCTTCTCTTCTTTCTTCCTTCTTCTCTCCTTCTTTTCTCTCCTTCCTTCCTTCTTCTCTCTCTTTCCTTCCTTCTTCTCTCTTTCCTTCCTTCTTCTCTCTCCTTCCTTCCTTCTTCTCTCTCCTTCCTTCCTTCTTCTCTCTCCTTCCTTCCTTCTTCTCTCCTTCCTTCCTTCTTCTCTCCTTCCTTCCTTCTTCTCTCCTTCCTTCCTTCTTCTCTCCTTCCTTCCTTCTTCTCTCCTTTCTTCCTTCTTCCTTCCTTCTTCTCTCCTTCCTTCCTTCTTCTCTCTCCTTCCTTCCTTCTTCTCTCCTTCCTTCCTTCTTCTCTCTCCTTCCTTCCTTCTTCTCTCTCCTTCCTTCCTTCTTCTCTCCTTCCTTCCTTCTTCTCTCCTTCCTTCCTTCTTTTCTCCTTCCTTCCTTCTCTCCTTCCTTCCTTCTTCTCTCCTTCCTTCCTTCCTTCTCCTTCCCTCCTTACTTCTCCTTCCTTCCTTCCTTCTCTCCTTCCTTCCTTCTCTCCTTCCTTCCTTCTTCTCTCTTTCGTTCCTTCCTTCTCTCTCCTTCCTTCTCTCCTTTCTTCCTTCTTCTCTCTCCTTCCTTCCTTCTTCTCTCCTTCCTTCCTTCTCTCTCCTTCCTTCTCTCCTTTCTTCCTTCTTCTCTCCTTCCTTCCTTCTTCTCCTTCCTTCCTTCTCTCTCCTTCCTTCCTTCTTCTCTCCTTCTTTCCTTCTTCTCTCCTTCCTTCCTTCTTCTCTCTCCTTCCTTCCTTCTTTCTCCTTTCTTCCTTCTTCTCTCTCCTTCCTTCCTTCTTTTCTCCTTCCTTCCTTCTTTTCTCCTTCCTTCCTTCTTCTCTCCCTTTCTTCCTTCTTCTCTCCTTTCTTCCTTCTTCTCTCCTTCTTTTCTCTCCTTTCTTCCTTCTTCTCTCTCCTTCTTTTCTCTCCTTTCTTCCTTCTTCTCTCTCCTTTCTTCCTTCTTCTCTCTCCTTCTCTCTCCTTTCTTCTTCTCTGTCCTTCCTTCTTTTCTCTTTTCTTCCTTCTTCTCTCTCCTTCTTCTCTCTCATCTTCTCTCTCCTTCCTTCTTTTCTCTCCTTTCTTCCTTCTTCTCTCTCCTTCCTTCTTTTCTCTCTTTTCTTCCTTCTTCTCTCTCCTTTCTTCCTTCTCTCTCGTTCCTCCTCCTTACTTCTTCATCTACTGCCTTTGCTTTCTTCTCTTCAATTCTGCTTCTGTTTCTCCCTCGTCTACCTCTACTTCCACTACTACTTCTAAGTGTACTACAGCCTCTATTTGTACTACTTGTAATTGTACTACTACTTTTCTACTTGTTTCTGCTTCTTCTACTTTGACAGCTACTGCTTCTACTTGAATATCTACTGCTTCTACTTTGACAGCTACTGCTTCTACTTGAATATCTACTGCTTCTACTTTGACAGCTACTGCTTCTACTTGAATATCTACTGCTTCTACTTTGACAGCTACTGCTTCTACTTGAATATCTACTGCTTCTACTTTGACAGCTACTGCTTCTACTTTAATATCTACTGCTTCTACTTTGACAGCTACTGCTTCTACTTTAATATCTACTGCTTCTACTTTGACAGCTACTGCTTCTACTTTAATATCTACTGCTTCTACTTTGACAGCTACTGCTTTTCCATTTTCTACTTATTTTCTGCCGTCACAACTACTATTTCTACTTTTAATTTTTCTGCTTCTACTTCTACTTCTACTTTTTTGCGTCTTAACAGTCCACTTCCGCCTCATCAACTTCTTTGTCTAATTCTTCCTTTACGTCTACATCTACCTCTGCTGCTGCTGCTTCTGCCTCTGCTTTCTTCTATGCCTTCTGCTTCTTCTTCCTCCTCCTCCTCCTCCTTTTCTCTTTCTTCTTTTCCTCTTCCTGCCTTAGTTTCTTCGTTATTTTCTTCGTTCACGTGATATCGCCAGCCTTATTATGGTAACCGGTCAACTTTGGAACTGTCTCCCTCTGTCTGTATTTCCTACTGCCTATGATCTCCAGAGTATTGAAGGTAGGTAGGTAGGTAGGTAGGTCGGTAGGAGGTAAGCTAAGCGCTACTCCCAGTCCTTCATGTATGCAACAGGTCAGCTCTGGAACTGTCTCCCTCTGTCTGCATTTCCTACTTCCTATGACCTCCAGTCTTTCAAACGCAGTGTGTCCAGGCATCTCGAAATGAACGCATCTTGAATTTTGGGGGAATGATCTTGCGTGCTCCTGGCCTTTGGTTCCTTCTTTCTTACACACACACACACACACACACACACACACACACACATTCACATTAATCCAGTACACACTATGACGTAATAATTTGTGTTGTCACCGCCACACTATTTCTCTCAGCTCGACCCCTTGAGTGTGGCGACGCCTTTGTTTACTTACGATTTACAGCGATTTTATTCAGCTTACGAGAGAGAGAGAGAGAGAGAGAGAGAGAGACTTGAAAGAAACGATCAAACGAGAGATAATTACATCATATCGTATTGTGTATGAGAGGCTGGATATTTCGTAACTCCTCTCCCCTAGCGATTTATTTTGTACATTACACCTCAGCATTATTTTGCATGTTAGTGACGAAAACCATGTCGGTATTCGATACAAATGGCCTGCGGTAGAATGTTAATGTGTAATGTACGGGATTAATCGCTTCGGTAAAGGTGCTACGAAGCCTGCTAGTGGATGCAAGTGTAAGGCAGCTCTATGATACCGCTGATAATGCTCATATCCCAGAGATAAGCGATGGCGGCACACACACGAGGCACAAAAGTGGATTAACACAAAAGCAAGAGGCTGTCGGCCGGCGCCAAGTTTTGAAAATATCAGCCTTCATATGGGAGATTTCGTAGCACCACTTCCTCGGTAATTAATTTTGTATATTACACATAATATTGATTTTCATGTAATCTATCACTTTCAAAATCGACGTAGATTCCATTTATAACATACTGGAGGATTTTATGGTATATGTGCCAAGTAATCGCCGAGGACGAGACGCGACGGAATCTCCAAGGCCTATATGAGAGATTTCGGCCTAGGTTTTAATGTCGGCACAATTGCAAGTCAGAGTAACATAGAAGAGAATATTAATGTGTATGGTGCAAAATAAATCGCTGAAGAAGAAGTGTTAGGGAACGATCAAAGTTTGTTGAAAATTAATCCGTAATATCGCTGGAATGGTGGCCCTCGCACCAGCTTCTCCTAAACGATTCATTTTCAAATGAGGCCTTTCTGTTGGCTTGTATGATATTTATACTTTGCTAATACCGCCATAGTTTGCATCAATCGCACACAAGACGATATTAAGGTGGAGTGTGGAAAATAGTTCGCCGAGAAAGAAATGTTACGAAATCTCCTACATGAGAGATTCAATCAATCATTTCCTTTGGCACCCTCGGGGATGCATAGGGCCTCAATGAACTCACACCACCACATCCTATCTTGTGCTAACTCCTCAAGATCTCCCCAACATTCATCTCCAGCTTCCCGTCTCATTGTCCTCACCCACGTCTCTTTTGGCCTTCCTCTACCTCTCCTACCAAGTGCCACCCACCCTGGTGTACCTCGTACTATTCCCTGTCTCCTATACACATGTCCTAGCCACTTCCATCGTGAGAATCTAACATATTCATCGATCGGCTGCACTCCCGTTATTTCTCTAATTCTACTATTTGGTATCCTTTCCCACCACTTAACTCCTAATATTCTTCTAAGTGCTTTATTTTCAAACACCAAGAATTTATTTTCCATAGTCACTGTGCTGTACCAAGACTCATGTCCATAAATTAAGATACTCCTAACCATTACCTTATAAAGTTTGATTTTTGTATGCACAGAGAAATTGTTATTATTCCAAATATTTTTAAGCATTCCCATTGCCTGATTAGCCTTCTTTAACCTTTCCTCGAATTCAAAGTTCAAAGAACTATCCTTGGCTAAATAAGTACCTAAATATTTAAACCTATCAACTTGCTTTACAACCATACCTCCAATTACACATTCCTGCACATTTTCCATATTCATATTGATTATTTCAGTTTTTCCACAATTAATAACCAAACCCACCTTGCGACCTTCACTCACCAAACAGTCCAACACTCTCTGCATCTCTTCTGGCCCATCACAAATCAAAACTATATCATCTGCATAATCTAAATCCAAAAGTTTCCTGTTCTCTCCCCAAAGTATACCTGCA
>NW_027642976.1:190000-195484 GCF_032717465.1 Coenobita brevimanus
ATTGACTTTTAGGCTGCCTGTTTCGTTGACATGGTTTGCCACAGCGACAGACATTACAATACTGAGCTGTGCTGAAAGAGAGAGAGAGAGAGAGAGAGAGAGTTAGAGAGGAAATTCCAGGATGGCTCAGACGTGTTCCTCCTCACTCACTCCTTTCTCTCTCTCCTCTCTCTCTCCGCTATACAAGGAGAAGTGCTGATAAAATCATAGAGGTGTATATGAGTACCGATGTGTGTTTGAGTACTTGGTGTGCATCTGTATGTTATGTGAACCTGTGTATGCATTTATATGAAACTGTGTGTGTGTGTGTGTGTATCCACTACCTAACTATATTTACAGGAATGAGTCCAGCTCGTACTGTCCCGTGTCTTAAACCATTTTTCATCATAAAACTCATTTTTACGCATTGTTTTGGCACACATTATTTCATTCGGTAGTGCATTCCACTGATCAATTTGCCCTATTTGGGAAACTAAATTTCCTTACGTCTTTATCGCCTCTCTTTTTATGCAATTTTTTGCAGTGTCCTCTTGCTGATGCTTCCCCATAGTTTAAGTAATCATTTATGTCTATTTTCTCCTTCCCTGAATATGCACCCATATAGCATTATCATGTCACCTCTTTTTCCTTCTTTCCTTGTAGTGTTGGTAGATTCAGTTTATTTAGTCTTTCTTCGTAGCTTAGGTCCCTTAAGCTTGGTATCCATCTTGCAGCGGCCCTTTGAACTTTTTTTTTTTTTCAAATCTTGTCTATGTGTTTTTTGAGATGAGGACTCCAGACTACTGATGCATATTCCAGGGTTGGTCTGATGAATGATGTTATTATCTTTCTCAGCATGTCTTCATTTATATATGTGAATGCTATTCTCATATTTGCAAGCAGTGTATACATGTTCATACAAGTTCCTTGTGTGTGTGTGTGTGTGTGAAAGTGTGTATGCATTTGATTATATATATATATATATATATATATATATATATATATTTATATATATATATATGTATCCCGTCAGACAACTCTCTTTCAGTTGTTGACAGACATACTGTATACACACACACACACACACACTGAGTGTAATCTTTTCTGTCAGGCGATTTTCATTTTTATTGTAAGAGTGAATTTCTAGCATTTTATCTATCTATCTATCTAACTCTTGCCAAAGAACGCCTTAATCCCGTAAGGGGTGGCCACAAACATATCGCCTCCATGTCGCCCTGTCCCCCGACGTTTCACTGCCCTGCTCCCAGCTCACACACCCCTCTCTCATATACCTCTCCACTCCATCCCTCCATCTCATCCTCGGCCTCCCCCTCTCTCATATACCTCTCCACTCCATCCCTCCATCTCATCCTTGGCCTCCCCCTCTCTCATATACCTCTCCACTCCCAACCGCCCTCCATCTCATCCTCGGCCTCCCCCCTCTCTCATATACCTCTCCACTCCATCCCTCCATCTCATCCTCCGGCCTCCCCCTCCCTCTCATATACCGCTCCACTCCAACCCACCATCTCATCCACGGCCGCCCCCCTCCAAGACCATCTTTGTCTAAGTAAAACCATTGGGCGCTAATCAGCCTGCAAAATACATGACCGGGCTGAAGGGGTACATTGAGGTTGGCTTCTTGTGTAGGTATTGTAGTTGTTGACAGAACCCCGGCACCTTGACTGTGCAGACTGGAGGCACGTCAGGGTGGTGGGGAGTAGGTGAGGCAGGGGAGTGTGAGGCAGAGAAGAGGTTAAGGAGAGGCAGAGGTGTTGGTGCAGCAGGTAGGCAGGGGGATGTGAGGCAGAGAAGAGGTTAAGGAGAGGGAGGGGGTGTTGGTGCAGCAGGTCGGCAGGGGGATGTGAGGCAGAGAAGGGTTAAGGAGAGGCAGGGGTGTTGGTGGTAGCAAGTAGGCAGGGCAGGCTTGGAGAAAGGTAGGGTGGCATGAGTGGAAGGGACAGAGATGCGGAGAGCGGCAGGGGTGGCAGTACTCAGTGTGTTGGAGGTAAACAGAGGCAGGGCTGGGTTGGATGTCAGGTGGGGTTGGGTAAGAAGTGTGTCATTTATAGCAACACAATGGCCATCAACGCGTTATAATGATAGGCATAATAAATTGTACCTACATTTACATGCCTAAATTCCACTGACATCGTTTGGTGTGGCTGGAAAATAAATGGTACAACACTACAATAACATGAATTCCAGTCACTTTGCGTAGGGCTTAGGCTGTCAACAGTTATTTCATCGATAATAATATTACCTTTATAAAATAATATATCTTCAAATAAGGCTTATATCACAACATTTTCCCACAATGAACGGCAAAAGGATAGTGACCTTATATTGCCTTGTATACATCACAAACATCGTATATTAATGCAGTGTTAATGTACAGTTACATGTTTACCACTAATTCGTACAGATTTATCCCTGAGGCACGAGTGAAAGATGTTATATAGTACGTACATTTGCGGTGATTGGCTGCGGGGCCTGACGCCGGAAAGAGATGACATCCTGATTGGCTGTGTGACGTCACTACACTACCCACAAAGCAACAGCCGACCAGGAGGGCAGGCGCAGGCAAGGAAGTGGCTGGTGTTGTTTTATTGTTGGTTTATTTTTGGAAATTTACCAACGTCTGCTGCACTTACACAAGACTATGGGCCACATCAGCGGTGTGAGACAACAGCGAGCTGCCAGAACGAGGCAGCGTGTGTCTAGCAGCACAAATGAACGGGTAAGGCGTGTGAAAATAGCAAGCCCTGTGCTGGTGTCAATATGGCAGGTGAGACAGTGTGAGGCGTGAGGTGTGGCTGCGTGAACCTGACGCAGTGCCATTGTTTTGGTCAATACCATCACCATCACCCAACCACCATCACCACCACCACCACCATCACCCAACCATCATTACCATCACCACCACCATCCCTGTATTGATGTGCCTTTCATAGAAGCAAAATGTTGTCATGTTGCCGCTAATTTCTTACAGATCCAATAAGACTTGGAGACACTGGCAATACATCACTTGTGTAGCACTTTATGATTAGCATCGTGTTACCGTTACATGTGCCTATCACCTCCCTTCCTGCTGGAGGAGTGCACCCATTCCACCATTACCAAAGAATCACCTAACCACCACGCATCACAACCACCACCACCACCACCACCTTCACCACCACCACGAGGACATTAGTTTTTTGTGGCAATTATTCATGTGTGTGGGTGGGTGTGTGTGTGTGTGTGTGTGTGTGGACATTTTATGTCATCTAGTGTAATTATTTTATTGTGTAAGTATATGTAGTGGGGACTGCAGCTTAGCCAAAATAGTCAGCATATACCGTTGTGTATGATGATGCATTGGTTAGGTGTATTCCTGCTGCCTCCATTCTATATTATATTTGAGGCCACGGCCCACCACCCTAGCACGTTCTGGCCACGGCAGGTAGGACATAGGTTGGGTTAGGTTCACAACACTTCACACTTCGAGATGTCCTAGGTTGGTGGCCCATGACCCAAACGTCCGTGGCTAGAGCGTCCCTACATTGGTTTATTGAGGGAGATAGCCTACACTACAGAGATGTGTGTGTGTGTGTGTGTGTGTGTGTGTGTGTGTGTGTGTAATTCAGCGGGCTGGTCAGGAACACATGATGGTCGGGATCGTCGGCTTTTACCCTCCCGGAAGGGAGCTGAAAGCTCACTTATAGTCCGATCTGGGGCAAGGCTGTGACCTTCACACACGCACACACCCGTCCCCTTGCTCAAGGGGGACAATAACCACCCACTTCGTCAGTGAAACTTTTCACACCCTGAGCGAGGCGCGAACTCCCGTCTACCAGATGGCATGTGAGAACGTTACCACTGAGCCAGCGAGCTGTGTGTGTGTGTGTGTGTGTGTGTGAACACATCTTTGCCACACACATGCTTGTTGTGTGTTGATGCCTGAAGTACAAGTGATGCTTTGCTGCCTGGCACATTCTTCTAAAGCTGTTAATTATATGTGGGTTGTGTTACAGCCAAGTACACTCAGTACAATGGTACGCAGCTTCTGCCGCTGACTGTATGTACTGTTATGGATGGCCACTTCTCCAGTCCTCCTCCACCTTCCTCCCCTCTCCCAAGTGGTGCCCTTCGTTTACACACACACACACACACACTTTTCTCCGTCTTTCTTTCCTGTCTCTTCACTTCCCAACTTTATCGCCGGCTCCTGGACCCTCAGGACCCCTCCTCCCTCCCTTCTTTCCCTCCTTCCCTTTCCTCCTCCTCTCTTTCCCCCTCTTCCTCCTCCTCCCCTCCCCCTCTCCTCCTTCTCCCCTCCCCCTCTCCTCCTCCCCCTCTCCTCCTCTCCTTTTCCCTCTTTCCTTTGTGCCCGTCATCCTCCCGACCTCACTGCTCCCTCCGCCCCCGCCCCCTTTCACTTCCTCCCTTTCCTCTCTCTCTCCTTGTCTCTTTCCTCTTCCCTTTCCCCCCTCCATCCCCTTTCCCTCCCCTCTCCTTCTCTCTTCCCTCATTCCCTCCCCTTCCCTTTTTCTCCGCTATTTTCCGCGTCTGCCACACAAAAATACCGACGTGAACTGAGATGGTACATAACGGCCAGAACACCAGCCACCCAGATCACGGCAGTTCACAGTAATCTGGCGCGTGTTTTTATGTTATCGTTCGGCCGTAATTTTAGTTCATTTATGTTAGATTGGATGGGATTTGTCCTTTGCTCGGCCGCTGTATAATTATGTTTTGGGCCGGCAATCAACTTCCAATTAGCGAATTTTTGCACTAAATTGTTGGCCTCTCGATGACTAGTTTTAACACGCACTCACGCACTCACTTCTCCTCACACACACACACACACACACACACACACACACACGAAGGATTTATAAAGCTAATCCCCATATCGTCCTCACGTTTCATTTTCAAATCCTGCGCGTTTTCTGCTTGGCTGTGGACGCGCTATTATAATCCCTTAACCCCTTCAACCCGGCGACTTATTCTCCACTCATAAAAAGAGTGAATGTTGTTACTGGATTGACAGGGTTAAGGGTGGTATTCTGAGAGGGTGGATATTTCGTAACTCCTCTTCCTTAGCGATTTATTGTGCACATTACACCTCAATAATATTTTGCATGTTATTGACAAAAACCATGTCTGTATTCAAACGCTTCAAATGGCCTACAGGAGAATGTTAATGTGTAATGTACAGGATAAATGGCTTAGGTAGAGGAATGCTTCTGAAAACCTGCTAGTGGATGCCAATGTAAGACAGCTCCATGATATCGCTGATAAGGCTCATATCCCAGAGATAAGCGATTGAGCACAAAGGAGAGGCATAAAAATGGATTAACACAAAAGCAAGAGGCTGTCGAGCGGCGCCAAGTTTTGAAAATATCGTCCTTCATATAGGGAGATTTCGTAGTACCACATCCTCGGTTATATATTTTGCATATTTACACTTTAATATCGATTTTCATATTATCTCACACTTTTATAATCGACGTAGATTCC
>NW_027642977.1:0-12500 GCF_032717465.1 Coenobita brevimanus
GTAGGCAAACCAGCATTCTTGTAGGTGCAATGTGCCACCTGATTATTATTATTATTATTATTATTATTATTATTATTATTAGCATTATTATTATTATTATTATTATTATTATTATAATTATTATAATTATTGTTATTATTAGCATTATATTATTATTATTATTATTATTATTATTATTATTAGCATTATTACTATTATTAGCATTATTATTATTAGCATTATTATTATTATTATTATTATTATTATTATTATTATTATTATTATTATTATTATTACTACTACTACTACTGCTACTACTACTGCAACTACTACTACTACTACTATCACTATTGTTATTATTACTACTACAACTACTACCACTACTACTACTACTACTGTTACCAGTAGTAGTAAAAATAATAATAATAATAATAATAATAATAATAATAAATAATAATAATAATAATAATAATAATATTCATAATAATATTTTATTATTATTATTATTATTATTATTATTAGTAGTAGTAGTAGTAGTACATTTAATATTATTACTTTTTATATTACCATAATTATTCATCATCATCATCATCATCATCATCCAATCCTACGTCGCCCACAGAAGCGTAGGAGCCCGGGGCGAGGCATGTTGATCCTGACATTTAAGATGAGAGTGACCAGCCTCACTCATCCCTGAGTGGCATTACGTGAGCAATAAACCCCAACCATCCCTTGGATATAAACCTTCACCGGCTCAATCCGACTGGAGCGCCTTATTTGCCCACTAAACCACCAGGCGTCATAATCTGGTGTTATGGTTACCACCCAGCGTAGTAAGTGGTTTCCTGGTGTACAGGAAACCGTCTGGCTTGTCACTCAGTGTAGAGTCACCCACAGGCAGAAGGAAGAGGAAAGAATGAAGGGAAAAAATACAGAAGAGGGAGTGTAAAGTCACCCGTATGCAAAAGGAAGAGGAAAGAATGAAGGAAAGAAAGACAGAAGAGGGAGTGTAAAGTGACCCACAGGCAGAAGGAAGAGGAAAGAATGAAGGAAAGAAAGACAGAAGAGGGAGTGTAAAGTGACCCATATGCAAAAGGAAGGGGAAAGAATGAAGGAAAGTAAGACAGAAGAGGGAGTGTAAAGTGACCCATATGCAAAAGGAAGGGGAAAGAATGAAGGAAAGAAAGACAGAAGAGGGAGTGTAAAGTGACCCATATGCAAAAGGAAGGGGAAAGAATGAAGGAAAGTAAGACAGAAGAGGGAGTGTAAAGTCACCCACAGGCAGAAGGAAGAGGAAAGAATGAAGGAAAGAAAGACAGACAAATACAGCAGAGGAAGGATGGAAGAAAGGCAAATAATAATACAATCAACGCTACCGGTACACACTGCGCCAAATGTTTTGACGCTGAGGAAGGCTTCTGCAATTATTATTGTTATTATTATTATTATTATTATTATTATTGTTATTATTATCATTTTCTCGTTCGGTCTGAGTAGCACCGAAAAAATATATACGGTATATATGAAAAATAAACCATTTTACTTTTTCAAAATCACAAATATCATCAAAGAATTATCAATACTTTAAAATACAACCAAAAAATTCTATAACTCGTTTAATATATTTATTTTTTTTTATATTCCGCCTGAGCCGAACCAAAACGTTGGGGTGAGTCGTCAGCAGGAAATTCCCCGGGAGAGACAGACGAGAGAGCGGGGTGAGGAGAGGACCTTCCCTTGTTCACCCCGGCCAGCCACACCACCACACCACCACACCACACCACACAATACTACACCACCACACCATACCACACCACACCACACCACACCACATCACATCACACCACCACACTACCACACCACACCACCACACCACACCACACCACCACACCATACCACCACACCACACCACACCACACCACACTACCACACCACACCACCACACCACACCACACCACACCACACTACCACACCACACCACACCACACCACACCACCACACCATACCACCACACCACACCACACCACACCACACCACACCACCACACCACACCACCACACCATACCACCACACCACACCACACCACCACACCACACCACCACACCACACTACCACACCACACCACCACACCACACCACACCACACCACACCACCACACCACACCACACCACCACACCATACCACACACCACACCACCATACCACACACCACACCACCATACCACACAATACCACACCACCACACCACACCACACCACACCACGCCACCATACCACACAATACCACACCACACCACGCCACAACACCATACCACACAATACCACACCACCACACCACACCATACAATTCCACACTACCACACCACACCACACCACCATACCACACAATACCACACCACCACCACACCACACCACACCACACCGCGCCACACCACATCACCACACCACCATACCACACAATACCACACCACCACACCACCATACCACACAATACCACACCACCACACCACACCGCGCCACACCACACCACATTCAGTTTTGTAAACCTTTGGAAGAGTTAATAAGACTCTATGTAACTCCTTCAGTTTCAAAAATCTATCTGTCTATCTATCTATCTACCCATGTGTCTCTGTCTATCTATCTGTCTATCTACTTACCTTTCCATCTCTCCAACTGTCTCTCTGTCTATTTATGTCTATCAATCTATCCATGTCTGTCTGTCTGTCTGTCTGTCTCTATATATCTTCCTATCTAACTAAATATCTATCCATCTCTTTCTCTCCCTATCAATCTCTTTGTCTATCTATCTATCTACTTATAACTATATTGTTTACCTATCTCTCCATCTCTCCATCTGTCTGTCTGTCTGTCTGTCTCTATCTATCTATCTATCTATCTATCTATCTGTCTAAATAAATTCAGTGTAAGGATTGTCTTCATAAAACTACCTAGATGTGTGTGTGTGTGTGTGTGTGTGTGTGTGTGTGTGTGTGTGTGTGTGTGTGTGTGTGTGTGTGTGTGTGTGTGCTCCTGCATTAATCTCGCCAGGTGCACGAGAGAGAGAGAGAGAGAGAGAGAGAGAGAGAGAGAGAGAGAGAGAGAATGTTCACCTTTAAATCCCTTTCAACATGTCCCGTATTCCCGCCGGTTAAGGAAGCTCCCTTAACATCCTCGTCTGTGCTACTTAAATCAATCCATTAACATTACTTTCATCTACTACTACTACTACTACTACTACTACTACTATTACGTACAAAAGGATATTAACCAGCCATATCTAAAAATAAATCGCAAAGGAAAAGGTGTTAGGGAACCACAATAACAAACAAACAAACAGACAAGCCCACACAAACAAACAGACAAACACACAAACAAACAAAGCTGTGGCAAGGAAACAGGAATAAGAACAAACGAGAAAGCCTTCAGAGATGGCATACCTCCGCAACACCAATATCATGAGCGATTTATTCCAGCCTCCGGAGCCTTTTGAAAATCTAATTAAATCTTGCTTGACCCCCCAAACACACACACACACACACACACACACACACACACACACAAGCTCCCCCTGTCAGGTGTGGACTGTGTGTACTTAAGGCCTGAGGACATTCTGCTGCCAAGACCTTACATACATACATAATTGGCTACATACATGCTTCCATACATACACACATACGTGTACACATGATAGGCTACATCCATCTATCCAGCCATCAGTACAAACATACATGCACACATACATACGTACATAAAAACGCATATACACACATACATGCATACATGCGCTACATACATGCTTCCATACACACATACATACATACATACATACATAGGGTCTACACAGGCTACATACATGCTTCCATACATACATACATACATACACAAATGCACGTACGTACGTACATACGTACAATCATACATATACACAGATACACACATATTTCGTACATACATAGGCTACATAAATACAAACACATACATACATACATACATACATACACACAGGTTACTCACTTCATCCATCCATCCACACATACATTATATATATATATATATATATATATATATATATATATATATATATATATATATATATATATATATATATATATATATATATATACATATATACATTGTTACATAGCCTATGATTTCATCATCCTTTGTGTAATTTTAACGCACAGTATGCTGCATGTTTGATCACGATCGTGTTCTGCCTCAGTCCCCCCCTTCTACCGTTATAGTAGAGTAAGTCGTCCTTTCTGTTATTCAGTGCGGGATTGTCGACCGTTTGTCCCCATCGCTTCATTTGCGCGTCCTTATTACAAGTTGTATCAAGCTCTGCTGGCCCCTATATAATGAGCTCAGTCTCTGCATCATTGCCACTTAGATCTGCTCCTCATTTTGTTCACATCTCTGTCCTCCTCTGTACAGATATTATTATTATTGTGAGTGCTCAAGAAATCTCCAAACATCTAGCAGCTGTGTGTAATTTGAGAATAACTGTTGTTGCATTTTTTCTTGTACTGTATAGCATAAGTTTAATTTGTAGGCCTAGTGAAGTTTTTGTAATTCGTGTGGGTTTTTTTATGTCAGTCATTTTTGATAATAGTTTGTATCTGTAATTATTTATCTGGCATTCACTGAGTATTATCTGGTATCTCATTTTATCAGGGCTGACTTAGATAAAATTTACTCTTGCTAATTTCGTGTTAATAGAGGCTATTGCAGTTAACCATATATTTAACCTGTTTTTGCCATTACATTATCCTTATGAGTCCTGAATGTTTTGTTGTTAGTTTGAGCATTAAACTTTAACTTGTAATTTTACCTAACTCTTTTGTTTTGAACCTGGAACTTTACGGGACAGTAGTGACTCTTCGTATTCTCACTTAAAGTGTACATTATCTTTCTCTGTTCCGTAACATAAATTTGGCGACCTCATATCAGGATATTCAGGATATTATCATAAGGATATTGTTTGATATTTTGTGACTGTGATATATTCATGATGGCTACTATTTCTACACTTGATGAAGCCAAAGATTTTTTGTTAAATGTGCAAACAGTGTGTGATATAGAAAACAGAACAAAGAATGAACTTAAGCTCGTTGCTCAACAATTGGGAATTGCAGTTCACTCTCATCATTCTAAAGATCAAATTGTTGGCATGATTAATAAAAGCTTGTTTAATGTAACTCCTCCAAATGAGCAAACGCAGATTGAATTAGCTAAGTTACAGCTAGCTCTGCAGGAGGCTCGTGCTAAAGAAGCTGAATTTCAGGCAAATGCTAAGCAGGCTGAGTCTCAGGCTAAGGAGGCGGAATCTCAGGTTCGGATTCAGGAGGCACAGATACAGGCTCAGGCACAAGTTGAACTTGCCAGGATTCAGGCAGACCATGAGTATCGCATGAAACAAGGTGGAACTGGATCATCTAGCTCTGATGATTTTGATGTGGCTAAAAATGTTAAACTTGTCCCTCCTTTTAATGAATCTGATTTAACAAAGTATTTTCAGTTGTTTGAGAGGGTAGCTACAGGTTTTAATTGGCCTAAGGAGTATTGGCCAGTACTCCTTCAAACTGTTCTCACCGGTAAAGCTCAAGTAACTTATGCATCTTTGCCTCAGGATCAATCTGATAATTATGATGTAGTTAAGAGCTTGATTCTTAAGGCATATGGGCTTGTTCCTGAAGCCTATAGAGTAAAATTTAGGACAACTTACAAGCAAGATAAGCAATCCCATGTTGAGTATGCAAAAATCAAAGAAGATTTGTTAGAGCAGTGGTTAAATTCTAAGAATGTGGATTCTGATTTTGGTAAATTTAAGCAGATGATTTTGCTGGAGGATTTCAAAAGGTGTATTAGTAAAGATGTAAGCCTATATCTTGATGAGAAAAGAATAGATAATTTGTCTGATGCTGCAGTTTTAGCTGATGAGTATGTTCTCACTCACAAGAGATATTCTAGAGAAAAAGGGAAAGCTGAGAGTAAGTACGTTGCCTCTACTCAGAGTACAGGTAACAGGAAAGAGAATAAAGATGATGTTTCTCAGGAAGTAAATACCAGCTTCACCTCTAGATTTCAGAAAAGTAAATGTACTTATTGTAGTAAGCTTGGTCATACTACGGAGAGATGTTTCAGGAGACAGCGTGATGTGAACAAAAAGGAGTCTTTAAATATTCAGTCAATTGGTCTAGTGTCCACTCTTGAGAGTTCCCAGAATTCTTTAACTGAGTTAACTGAACCTGCTTTGAGGGGTAACTTAAATTCTCATGATGGAGCTCCTCTTTTGAGCAGTAACGTGGGTGACACTCTCAAGAGTTCATGTGCTAATTTCCTGTCTGATGGTTTTGTCAGTCCTCTGGACAGTAATGACAGGAAATCAGTTAAAATATATCGTGATACAGGTGCTTGCCAATCCCTTATGCTGACCAGTGTTCTAGGCTCTAATCTTAATTCCTCTGATGAAACTGTAATCTTACAAGGTGTAGGGAATAATTACTTCTCTGTTCCTCTGTGCAAAGTGAATTTAGAGTCTGCTTTTGTTAATGGTTCTGTTATGGTTGGGTTGGTTGAGACACTCCCAATGTCAGGTGTAACTTTCTTACTTGGAAATGATATTGGTGGAAGTCAAGTGTGTCCAGCTCCTCAGTTGTCTAGTGAGCCAGTGGCTGCGTCCCAGGATTGTGATGTCCCTGATGTGTTCCCTGCATGTGCTGTCACTAGGGCTAAGTCTAAAGTTACTGGTGATTTAGAGGATAATGATGATGATGTTATCCTAGCTGACACTTTTCTTGCTAATTTGGACCACTCACCAGATGAGGCAGTACCCCGTAGTGTTGATAATTTGTCTCGTCAAGAGTTGGTTGAGTTGCAGGTTGCTGACCCGGAGTTGAAAGGTCTAGCTAACTCTGCTTACAGTGAAGAAGAGTCAGCCGGTGCTTCTACTTGTTATTATGTAAAGTCAGGAGTACTTATGAGGAAGTGGAGACCCCCAACAGCATCAGCCGACTGTGAATGGGAGGTTGTACATCAAGTTGTCATCCCTCGTGTTTGTAGGCAGGATATCATTCGAGTGGCTCATGATTCCAGTTTGGCAGGACACCTTGGAGTGAGGAAGACTGTGGCACGCATTTTGAAACACTTCTACTGGCCAGGTATCTTCAGGGATGTTTCCTGGTATTGTAAGTCTTGTCACACCTGTCAAGTTGTGGGAAAGTGTAATCAGACCGAAAAGGTTGCACCTCTAGTTCCCATTCCTCCTTTTGAGGCGCCATTCACCCGTGTGTTGGTGGATATTGTGGGCCCTCTTCCTAAGACTTCTTCAGGATTTTCTTATGTGTTGACCATGATTGATATGGCTACTCGTTATCCTGAAGCCATTCCACTTAGAAATATCTCAGCAAAGAACGTGGTTAAGGAAATGCTAGGGTTCTTCACAAAGTTTGGTCTGCCCAAGGAGGTACAGTTAGACCGGGGAAGTAATTTCATGTCAAACGTTTTCAAGCAGTCTCTGAAAGAGTTGGGCATCACCCAGATCACGTCTTCAGCTTACCATCCCCAGACCCAAGGAGCGTTGGAGAGATATCATCAAACACTCAAATCGATGCTCAAGAAATACTGTTTGGAACATCAGAAAGACTGGGATAAAGGTCTTCCATTCGTTGTGTTTGCCGCAAGAGAATCTCCAAATGAATCACTGGGCTTCTCACCTTTTGAACTACTGTTTGGCCATGAAGTAAGAGGACCCCTTAAGTTACTCAAGGAATGCTGGCTGTCGGAGGAAGATGACGTCAACCTGCTGGAGTATGTGATGAAGTTCAAAGAACGGCTGTCCACTGCTTTACAGCTGGCGAGAGAGAATTTAGGAGCTGCTCAGGAGAAGATGAAGACTTGGTATGATAAGAAGTCCAGGTTACGCCACTTTCAGCCAGGAGATCAGGTTTTGATTCTGCTACCAGTTCATGGGCAACCTCTTCAAGCCAAGTTTAGTGGCCCTTATTTTGTGGAGAAGAAACTCATTGATGTCAACTATGTCATCGCCACACCAGATCGTAGAAAGAACAAGCAACTATGTCACATCAACATGCTAAAGTTATATCACAGGCGGGACGAAAATAATCCAGTCTGCACTGTAGCTGTTCCACCCGAGTCTACAAGTGAAGTTCTCCCATGCAGTATGAGCCTGAGTGATAGTTTGGGGAAGAATCCTGATATCATGAATGATCTCCAGACTAAGCTTTCTCATCTACCTCCCAAGGAAAGGCAGGAGTTTTCGGCATTACTGCAGGAGTACCCGCAAGTGTTCCGTGCCACTCCAGGAAGAACCACTGTGTTGATGCATGATGTCGATGTTGGAGACGCAAAGCCAATTAAATTGCCTCCTTACCGTGTGAACCCAGTGAAAGTTCCTCTCATCCAGAAGGAGCTTGGCTACCTGTTGGACCACAAGATGATTGAGCCCTGTCAGAGCGAGTGGAGTTCTGTCACTCTGGTCCCTAAGCCAGGTGGGTCACAGCGGCTTTGCATCGACTACAGACGTGTTAATCAGATAACTAAAACAGACACTTACCCTCTCCCTCGCGTGGAAGATTGCATAGACAAGATCGGAAAGGCTAGGTACATAAGTAAGTTTGATTTGTTAAAGGGATACTGGCAAGTACCTATGACTGAACGTGCTAGGGAGATCTCATGTTTTGTAACACTAGGAAAGGCTTTTGCATGTTCTGTAATGCCGTATGGTATGAAGAATGCACCAGCCACATTTCAGAAGCTCATGAATGTTGTAACAGAGGGTTTGGCAGGGTGTGTTGTTTATATTGATGATGTATTAATCTTCAGTGACAACTGGAAAGATCACCTATGCCATGTCAGTAAATTTCTTGACCGTTTAGTTCATGCTAATCTTGTAGCTAATTTATCAAAGTGTGAGTTTGGTCAAGCTAAAGTTCAGTACCTTGGGTATGTAATTGGTGATGGACATGTTGCACCACCAGGAGCTAAGGTTCAGGTTATAAGTGATCTTCCCAGACCTAAAAGTAGGAAAGAGCTACAAAGATTTTTGGGAATGGTAGGTTATTACAGGAGATTTGTTCTTAACTTTTCTATTCTTGTATCACCACTTACAGACCTACTGAAAAAGGTAGTTAAATTTGTCTGGACTGATAACTGTGAATCCTCTTTCAACAAACTTAAAGCTATTCTATTAAGTCAGCCAGTGCTCGCTACTCCAAATTTTGCTAAGCCTTTTAAGATGGCTGTTGATGCAAGTGATACAGGAGCTGGGGCTGTTTTGCTGCAAGAGGATGATCAGGGTATTGAACACCCTGTATCTTATTACAGTAAGAAGTTCACTCCACCTCAAAAGAACTACTCCACTATTGAGAAAGAGCTTTTGGCCTTGATTTTGGAGTTTACAGCAGTTTTCATTTTTATTTGTGTTCTGGTTTTGACCCCATAGTCATTTATACCGATCACAACCCACTGAAATTCCTTAGTAAGTTTAAAGATAAAAATCAGAGATTGACAAGATGGAGTCTACTTCTTCAGGAGTATTCATTAGACATACAACATGTCAAGGGGAAAGAAAATGTTATTGCAGATTGCTTATCTAGACTTTAGACAGATTGTTTTAGAGTAATAAGAAATTTCCTTTGTAAATTTCTTTTTCTTTGTGGGGAGGTGTTACATAGCCTATGATTTCATCATCCTTTGTGTAATTTTAACGCACAGTATGCTGCATGTTTGATCACGAGCGTGTTCTGCCTCAGTCCCCCCCTTCTACCGTTATAGTAGAGTAAGTCGTCCTTTCTGTTATTCAGTGCGGGATTGTCGACCGTTTGTCCCCATCGCTTCATTTGCGCGTCCTTATTACAAGTTGTATCAAGCTCTGCTGGCCCCTATATAATGAGCTCAGTCTCTGCATCATTGCCACTTAGATCTGCTCCTCATTTTGTTCACATCTCTGTCCTCCCCTGTACAGATATTATTATTATTGTGAGTGCTCAAGAAATCTCCAAACATCTAGCAGCTGTGTGTAATTTGAGTATAACTGTTGTTGCATTTTTTCTTGTACTGTATAGCATAAGTTTAATTTGTAGGCCTAGTGAAGTTTTTGTAATTCGTGTGGGGTTCTTTATGACAGTCATTTTTGATAATAGTTTGTATCTGTAATTATTTATCTGGCATTCACTGAGTATTATCTGGTATCTCATTTTATCAGGGCTGACTTAGATAAAATTTACTCTTGCTAATTTCGTGTTAATAGAGGCTATTGCAGTTAACCATATATTTAACCTGTTTTTGCCATTACATTATCCTTATGAGTCCTGAATGTTTTGTTGTTAATTTAAGCATTAAACTTTAACTTGTAATTTTACCTAACTCTTTTGTTTTGAACCTGGAACTTTACGGGACAGTAGTGACTCTTCGTATTCTCACTTAAAGTGTACATTATCTTTCTCTGTTCCGTAACAATATATATATATATATATATAGGCTACATACATACGTACACACACACATACATACATACACACGTACATGGTCACCATTGTGTCATCAATCAGCTACGGTAGCGGTAGGCTACATACATCACTATTGTGCCACTGTATTGTTGTATTGTGCCAGTGGACTGTTGCACTGGGCCGGGGTGTTTCCGTACATTTAAGCCACATACAGATAATTCACTAAAGAATAATAATAATAATAATAATAATAATAATCCATCCATCCTTCCATCATGCAATCCTACGTTGCCCCATAAGGAGCGTAGGAGCCCGGGGCTAGGCAAGTTGGTCCTGTCATTTAAGATGAGTGAATGATGATAATAATAATAATATAATAATAATAATAATAATAATAATATTATTATTATTATTATTATTATTATTATTATTATTATTAATGGAAATAAAAACAAGAATAATTATAATAAGAACAATATTAATAATAATAATATTATAGCTAATAATAATAATGATAATAATAATAATAATAATAATAACAATAAAAATAATTATAACAATCATAATACTATTAATGATAACAGAGTAACACACACATAGGCTACACACACACACACACACACACACACACACACACACACACACACACACACACACACACACACACGCACACACACACAGGGTCGGTAAGAGAGAGGGGTTATGGACCATTGTGAGGGGTAAATACACACACACACACACACACACACACACACACACACACACACACACACACACACACACACACACACACACACAGGGTCGGTAAGAGAGTGGGGTTATGGACCATTGTGAGGGGTATACACACACACACACACACACACACACACACACAGGGTAGGTAAGAGAGTGGGGTTATGGACCATTGTGAGGGGTACACACACACACACACACACACACACACACACACACACACACACACACACAAGGTCAGTCAGGGTGTGGGGTCAATGACCTCTGTAAAAAGAGAAAGTTGCTGCCCAGGTGTCCGCCATCTTGAGGTCACATATTTTCCACTATTATTATCATTATTATTATTATTATTATTATTATTATTATTATTATTATTATTCCATTCATCCATCCATCATACAATCCTACGTTGCCCCATGAGGAGCGTAGGAGCCCGGGGCGAGGCAGCTGGTCCTGACATTTAAGATGAGAGTGACCAGCCTCACTCATCCCTGAGTGGCATTACATGAGCAATTAACCCCAACCATCCCTTGGATATAAACCTTCACCGGCTCAATCCGACTGGAGCGCAATAATTACTCACTAAACCACCAGGCGCCAGAATTTGGTTATATGGTTACCACCCAGCGTAGTAAATGGTTTCCTGGTGTACAGGAAACCATTTGGCTTGTCACTCAGTGTAGAGTCACCCACAGGCAGAAGGAAGAGGAAAGAATGAAGGATAGAAAGACAGAAGAGGATGGAAGGAAAGAAGGATGGAGGAGAGGAAAGGGCAGACACCCGACAGCAGCACTAAATCGAGTGAGTGGATGGTGAGCGCCCCCACCTATCATTATCATTATTATAATTATTATTATTATTATTATTATTAACATGTCTTTCTACTTCCCTATCCCACGAAAGGAGGATGGTGGACTACAGGAGAAGGGCAGCTTGACACTTCACATGAGCCTGCTGCTGCTGCTACTACTACTACTACTACTATTACTACTACTCCTACTACTACTACTACAACTACTACTACTATTACTACTACTACAGCTACTTTCACTACAACTACTACTGCCTTCACAACGTCATTTACTTTCACTTCTACTACAGATACTTTCACCACTACTACACGTACTTTCACTACTACTGCTACTACTACCACAACTACTACTACTGCTATTACGGGATTAAGGCGTCTGCTGAGAGAGAGAGAGAGAGAGAGAGAACCAAGTCTACTGTCTTTAATTGCTCTCTCACAATATTCTTTTCCTACTTACCGACCGAAGTAGTGAGGATGTGGGTTATGGTGATGATGATGATGATGATGATGA
>NW_027642977.1:17500-25000 GCF_032717465.1 Coenobita brevimanus
CTCTCTCTCTCTCTCTCTCTCTCCCTCCATCTGCATCACCCTTGTAGGTCACTGGTGTTCTGTCGGTCACCACCAATTCATTCTCTCTCTCTCTCTCTCTCTCTCTCCCTCCATCTGCATCACCCTTGTAGGTCACTGGTGTTCTGTCGGTCACCACCAATTCATTCTCTCTCTCTCTCTCTCTCTCTCTCTCTCTCCCTGCATCTGCATCACCCTTGTAGGTCACTGGTGTTCTGTCGTTCACCACCAATTCATTCTCTCTCTCTCTCTCTCTCTCTCCCTGCATCTGCATCACCCTTGTAGGTCACTGGTGTTCTGTCGGTCACCACCAATTCATTCTCTCTCTCTCTCTCTCTCTCTCTCTCTCTCTCTCTCACTGCATCTGCATCACCCTTGTAGGTCACTGGTGTTCTGTCGGTCACCACCAATTCATTCTCTCTCTCTCTCTCTCTCTCTCTCTCTCTCTCTCTCTCTCCCTGCATCTGCATCACCCTTGTAGGTCACTGGTGTTCTGTCGGTCACCACCAATTCATTCTCTCTCTCTCTCTCTCTCTCTCTCTCTCTCTCTCTCTCTCTCTCTCTCTCCCTGCATCTGCATCACCCTTGTAGGTCACTGGTGTTCTGTCGGTCACCACCAATTCATTCTCTCTCTCTCTCTCCCTGCATCTGCATCACCCTTGTAGGTCACTGGTGTTCTGTCGGTCACCACCAATTCATTCTCTCTCTCTCTCTCCCTGCATCTGCATCACCCTTGTAGGTCACTGGTGTTCTGTCGGTCACCACCAGTTCATTCTCTCTCTCTCTCTCTCCCTGCATCTGCATTACCCTTGTAGGTCACTGGTGTTCTGTCGGTCACCACCAATTCATTCTCTCTCTCTCTCTCTCTCTCTCTCCCTCCATCTGCATCACCCTTGTAGGTCACTGGTGTTCTGTCGGTCACCACCAATTCATTCTCTCTCTCTCTCTCTCTCTCTCCCTGCATCTGCATTACCCTTGTAGGTCACTGGTGTTCTGTCGGTCACCACCAATTCATTCTCTCTCTCTCTCTCTCTCTCTCTCCCTCCATCTGCATCACCCTTGTAGGTCACTGGTGTTCTGTCGGTCACCACCAATTCATTCTCTCTCTCTCTCTCTCTCTCTCTCCCTCCATCTGCATCACCCTTGTAGGTCACTGGTGTTCTGTCGGTCACCACCAATTCATTCTCTCTCTCTCTCTCTCTCTCTCTCTCCCTCCATCTGCATCACCCTTGTAGGTCACTGGTGTTCTGTCGGTCACCACCAATTCATTCTCTCTCTCTCTCTCTCTCTCTCTCCCTCCATCTGCATCACCCTTGTAGGTCACTGGTGTTCTGTCGGTCACCACCAATTCATTCTCTCTCTCTCTCTCTCTCTCTCCCTCCATCTGCATCACCCTTGTAGGTCACTGGTGTTCTGTCGGTCACCACCAATTCATTCTCTCTCTCTCTCTCTCTCTCTCCCTCCATCTGCATCACCCTTGTAGGTCACTGGTGTTCTGTCGGTCACCACCAATTCATTCTCTCTCTCTCTCTCTCTCTCTCTCCCTCCATCTGCATCACCCTTGTAGGTCACTGGTGTTCTGTCGGTCACCACCAATTCATTCTCTCTCTCTCTCTCTCTCTCTCCCTCCATCTGCATCACCCTTGTAGGTCACTGGTGTTCTGTCGGTCACCACCAATTCATTCTCTCTCTCTCTCTCTCTCTCTCCCTGCATCTGCATCACCCTTGTAGGTCACTGGTGTTCTGTCGGTCACCACCAATTCAGTCTCTCTCTCTCTCTCTCTCTCTCCCTGCATCTGCATCACCCTTGTAGGTCACTGGTGTTCTGTCGGTCACCACCAATTCATTCTCTCTCTCTCTCTCTCTCTCTCTCCCTCCATCTGCATCACCCTTGTAGGTCACTGGTGTTCTGTCGGTCACCACCAATTCATTCTCTCTCTCTCTCTCTCTCTCTCTCTCTCTCCCTGCATCTGCATCACCCTTGTAGGTCACTGGTGTTCTGTCGGTCACCACCAATTCATTCTCTCTCTCTCTCTCTCTCCCTCCATCTGCATCACCCTTGTAGGTCACTGGTGTTCTGTCGGTCACCACCAATTCATTCTCTCTCTCTCTCTCTCTCCCTCCATCTGCATCACCCTTGTAGGTCACTGGTGTTCTGTCGGTCACCACCAATTCATTTGTTCGTCTTATAACACGAAAAAAAATGTCCAAAATCGGTAAAAAATTCAGAAGGTTTTGGCGCAGGATCCGTGGGAGGCGTGGCGCCCCCGCGGATGACGGCGCCGAGCCTCCTGACGCGGATGGGCTGCAGCAGGGCCACGCGCAGGGGGCTGCAGGGGTTATCGGGGGCGTGGAGGAGGGGAAGGAGCGAGACCAGACTCAGCAGGGCGTCGAGGATCTGGAGGAGGGGCAGGAGCGAGACCACTCTCAGGAGGGCGTCGAGGATCTGGAGGAGGGGCAGGGGCGAGACCACTCTCAGGAGGGCGTCGGGGGTGTGGAGGAGGGGCAGGAGCGGGACCACGCCTAGGAGGCTCTCGAGGATCTGGAGGAGGGGCAGGAAGAAGGAACGAAGCCTCCCTGCCCCAACCCGGACCCTCTGTGGGAGCTGCGGAAGGGCCTAGTCACACAGAGGGTGGAATTGGCGCGGCTTCGGCTTGAGCTGGCTGATGAGATGGCTGAGAACGATCGGCTGCGGCGGCAGGTACGGGAGCAAGAGGTGCTGACGCGGGACCTTGAGGCCTCCCAGGTCCTGGTGAGGCAGTTGCAACGTGAGGTGGTGGAACAGAATCTAATGATGGAAGAATTGGCGAGGGACCTGGGACGGCTCAAGGGACAGATGCAGGTACAGGAGGGTGTGGCCAGGGAAGAAAGGGGACGGGACGAGAGAGAAGACCAAGGTGACGGGGCTGACGGCGCCACGCCCTCACCCCCTGCTGAGGAAGACCCAGCCCAGCAGGAAAGCCCCGCACAGTCCCAAGCCCTGAAGAAGAGGAAACGGAAAAGAAAGAAGAAGAAAAATACAGCTCCTGACGCGAGACCCTCACCTGAACCGGAACCCGCCACCCCAACACAGACAGAACCCCCCACTCAACAACCAAAACCCCCCACCCCACAACAACCAAAACCCCCCACCCCACAACAACCAAAACCCCCCACCCCACAACAACCAAAACCCCCCACCCCACAACAACCTAAACCCTCCACCCCACAACAACCAAAACCCTCCACCCCACAACAACCAAAACCCTCCACCCCACAACAACCTAAACCCCCCACCCCACAACAACCAAAACCCCCCACCCCACAACAACCTAAACCCCCCACCCCACAACAACCTAAACCCCCCACCCCACAACAACCTAAACCCCCCACCCCACAACAACCTAAACCCTCCACCCCACAACAACCTAAACCCTCCACCCCACAACAACCTAAACCCTCCACCCCACAACAACCTAAACCCTCCACCCCACAACAACCTAAACCCTCCACCCCACAACAACCTAAACCCCCCACCCCACAACAACCTAAACCCCCCACCCCACAACAACCAAAACCCTCCACCCCACAACAACCTAAACCCTCCACCCCACAACAACCTAAACACCCCACCCCACAACAACCTAAACACCCCACCCCACAACAACCAAAACCCTCCACCCCACAACAACCTAAACCCCCCACCCCACAACCAAAACCCTCCACCCCACAACAACCTAAACCCTCCACCCCACAACAACCTAAACCCCCCACCCCACAACAACCTAAACCCCCCACCAAAGTAAAGGCAAAACCCGCCACCACAACATCGGCAAAACCCGCCACCACAACATCGGCAAAACCCGCCACCACAACATCGGCAAAACCCGCCACCACAACATCGGCAAAACCCCCCACCACAACATCGGCAAAACCCCCCACCACAACATCGGCAAAACCCGCCACCACAACATCGCCAAAACCCGCCACCACAACATCGCCAAAACCCGCCACCACAACATCGCCAAAACCCGCCACCACAACATCGGCAAAACCCGCCACCACAACATCGGCAAAACCCGCCACCACAACATCGGCAAAACCCGCCACCACAACATCGGCAAAACCCGCCACCCAGGCCATGCCATTAGCAGCCCCAGCCCCCCCAGGCCAGCCGGGGCCAGCACAAAACAAGGCCACAAAACAAAAGCAAAGGTCGGCACAAATGGCCCCACCCCCCCAGACGCCCCCCCTGGTGGTGCGCTACATGTCTATGGACGCCCGCCAGCAGGCCACCCTCAGGGGGCTTAACGGGGACACGTGTAACGCGTTGACCGACTTTTACGCCGTAGGGTTCAAGTTTCCCGTCACGGTGGGTGCGCCTGTATGCCTGACTGGCACTCGGCTCAACGTTGAGGCCGCCCTCGCTTACATACTGAACACTTACGGCGGTCAGGTGCTGGGTGCAGCCAGCCACGGGCCATGCCATGCCAAGGCCACACCCAGACCACCACGCCACCCACCACGCCGCCAGCCCCGCCTCCACCCCTCACAAGACACACTCCGCCGACAATGGGTGTGATCTGTGACTCCCGTAGGCCCTGAGGGCGGGGCAGGACAAAATGCATTGGTGAAAGTTTGCGTGAAGGTATGTGTGTGTGTGTGAATGTGTGAGTGTATGTATGTGAGTGTGCATGTGTGTGTGTATGTGTGTGTGTGTGTATGTGTGCGTGTGAGTGTGAGTGTGTGCATGTGAGTGTGTATGCGTGTGTATGTGTGGCTGTGTTCCCGAAAATATGACACACGCATTGGGACTGTCCTCCATGGAGGTACACCCAGTGAGGTGTACCTCCATGGAGGTACACCCAGTGATGTGTACTTCCATGGAGGTACACCCACTGAGGTGTACCTCCATGGAGGTACACCCACTGAGGTGTACCTCCATGGAGGACAGTTCCAGTGCGTGTGTCATTCTTTCGGGAACACAGCCACACACACACACACACACACGCTCACACTCACACGCACACACTCACACTCACGCACACACATACACACACTCACGTACATTCACAGATACTCACATACATACACTCTGTGTGAATGTGTGTGTGTGCGTGTATGTATGTGTATGTAGGTTAAGTGTAGGTTAAGTCAGCATGACTGCTTCTCTTTTGTCTTACTTTTCTTGGCCTTACATGTCTGTATACACCAGTGACTGCCTTATATCATGGCCTTACATGTCTATACACCAGTGACTGCCTTATATCATGGCCTTACATGTCTATACACCAGTGACTGCCTTATATCATGGCCTTACATGTCTATATACACCAGTGACTGCCTTATATCATGGCCTTACATGTCTGTATACACCAGTGACTGCCTTATATCATGGCCTTACATGTCTATACACCAGTCACTGCCTTATATCATGGCCTTACATGTCTGTATACACCAGTCACTGCCTTATATCATGGCCTTACATGTCTGTATACACCAGTGACTGCCTTATATCATGGCCTGCCTTATATCATGGCCTTACATGTCTCTATACACCAGTGACTGCCTTATATCATGGCCTTACATGTCTGTATACACCAGTGACTGCCTTATATCATGGCCTTACATGTCTGTATACACCAGTGACTGCCTTATATCATGGCCTGCCTTATATCATGGCCTTACATGTCTGTATACACCAGTGACTGCCTTATATCATGGCCTTACATGTCTGTATACACCAGTGACTGCCTTATATCATGGCCTTACATGTCTGTATACACCAGTGACTGCCTTATATCATGGCCTTACATGTCTGTATACACCAGTGACTGCCTTATATCATGGCCTTACATGTCTGTATACACCAGTGACTGCCTTATATCATGGCCTTACATGTCTGTATACACCAGTGACTGCCTTATATCATGGCCTTACATGTCTGTATACACCAGTGACTGCCTTATATCATGGCCTTACATGTCTGTATACACCAGTGACTGCCTTATATCATGGCCTTACATGTCTGTATACACCAGTGACTGCCTTATATCATGCCATCCTGCACTCTTCACCCTACCAGTAGTAGATGCCATCCTGCACTCTTCACCCTACCAGTAGTAGATGCCATCCTGCACTCTTCACCCTACCAGTAGTAGATGCCATCCTGCACTCTTCACTCTACCAGTAGTAGATGCCATCCTGCACTCTTCACCCTACCAGTAGTAGATGCCATCCTGCACTCTTCACCCTACCAGTAGTAGATGCCATCCTGCACTCTTCACCCTACCAGTAGTAGATGCCATCCTGCACTCTTCACCCTACCACTACTACTACTAGTACTAGTAGCACATTATTGCCTACTTAACTTACCCAATTCTTCCTCTTCCTCCTTCCCTCCCTCTTCCTTTCCTTCCTCTTCTTCCTATCTTCCTTCCTCCCATCCTACTCCTCACTCTTCCTTCCTCCCTTCCCTATCCTCCCTTCTCCCTTTCGCTTTTCCTCCCTCCTCCACCCCATCCTTCTCTTTCTCTCTTTCCATTCTCCCCTTTGTCACTCCCTCCTTCCTCCCTTCCCTTTTCTTCTCCTCCCCTTTCGCATGGTGTGTGTGTGTGTGTGTGTGTGTGTGTGTGTGTGTGTGTGTGTGTGTGTGTGTCATATTGGAGCCACCACGTGAAGGCGTTCCCCTCCAACACCGTCTTGTACTTAACGCCTCACTATTAGCTGTTTATTTCAGTCTGTAATAACAGATTAAAGCCACCTCAATGCTAGTCATGAAGAAGTGCTTCCTCTCTCTCTCTCTCTCTCTCTCCCTTTT
This sequence comes from Coenobita brevimanus, assembly GCF_032717465.1. Classification (NCBI taxonomy): domain Eukaryota; kingdom Metazoa; phylum Arthropoda; class Malacostraca; order Decapoda; family Coenobitidae; genus Coenobita; species Coenobita brevimanus. The sequence goes on from NW_027642977.1 coordinate 24,318, forward strand.
TCCTTTCACCTTCATTCATTTCTTCCTTTCTGTTTCCTTCTCTCTCTCTCTCTCTCTCTCTCTCTCTCTCTCTCTCTCTCTCTCTCTCTCTCTCTCTCTGCATCCACCCGTCTCCTCGCTGGTTAAGGAAGCTCCCTAACACCTCTCCCACGGCAATTTATTTTGTTTAGTTCACCTTGCCGTTCTCGTCTGTGTTCCATAAATCCTTCCAATATCACCACACTCTGCATAAATAACATACAAAACGATGTTGCCCAGCCGTATCCAAAAATAAATCGGTAAGGAAGTGGTGTTAGGGAATATACCGGTAATCTTGAAGGAATTTAAGGTGATGTTTGGAGTCAAGGCTAAAACACACTGACTGCTTACATGCATACACACATGTGCGTACGTACACACACACATACACTCATGTGCATACGTTTACATACACACATTCATACATGCATACACACAGCCACACAGAGACAGACGTATGCAAACAGACATAAACACATACATACATACATACACAACATACATACATACATATACATACATACACGTACATAGAAACACATAAATACATACACATCCACAGTCATACAAACAGATACCGGTATATACAAGCGCGCGCACACACACACACACACACCAACACAAACAGACATATACAAATACAAGCTCTCTCTCTCTCTCTCTCT
>NW_027642977.1:35000-45000 GCF_032717465.1 Coenobita brevimanus
TCCAGTGTACATATTGCAAAGTTTGCAAAGCAAGCGATTCAGCAGTTTGGCTGTACAGGAGGGCAAAAATGGAAAAAAGAAATATACAACACACAGGGCGTTAGAGCTAGGGAGGAAAATGTACCAAAAGAAGTATGCCAGCAAGATACATCACCGCTGAATATATCAAGTCTCTATCTTGAACGGTGTTGCAATGCCAGCCTTCTTTTAACCCCCCCCCCCAGAGAAAAAGAAATAGTATCTACAGTATCAATAAGAACTCCACAGAGTATGGAGTTCTCAATAATAATAATAATAATATAATCAATAATAACAACACTAGCACTAATAGTGATAATAATAATAATAATAATAATAATAATAATAATAATAACAATAATAATACAAATATTACTGCTAATAATAATAATAATCTATCTATCTATCTATATACCTAGGCTGCTTCCCCCAAGGAAAGGGAGGTAGCCGAGACAGGACGACTCACTCTCCATTTACTCATCCATTCAAACACATTCATTCGCATCTTAGCCCCAAAAGGGAGAACGGACAGATCCTCACCGCATCACACCGCACAAGGGTCAACTGCGCAATGCAATCAGTGATATCCGCAGCAGGGCCCGACAGCAGAACTGGTTTACCCCTGCCACATCATAACAGACCCATTCCCTTACCCGCACCTGACCTGGCTAGCTGATCAGACCAAATGCGGGAGAATATCCCCTCAGGGCTGCGTCATCACTTATTCATTCACAATTTCTCTCCATTTATTTCTGTCACGCACAGTGACAGATGATAATAATAATAATAATAATAATAATAATAATAATCTATCTATCTATCTATTGCCAGACGCCTCAATCCCGTTTGGGGTGGCCACAAACAAATCGCCTTCAAGTCGCCCTGTCCCCCGCCATTTCACTGCCCTGCTCCCAACTCACCCCCCCCCCTCTCATATACCTCTCCATCTCATCCTCGGCCTCCCCCTCCCTCTTCCCCCCTCCCTCTTCCCCCCTCCACCTCACTCACATACACTCTCTTCGTCAGTCTTTCACCCTCCATCCTCTCCACATGGCCAAACCACCTCAGTGTGTTCCTCATTACGCTTCCTATCACATCCACACCACAACGCTCCTTTATATCCTCATTCGTCAGCCTGTCTCTCCACGTGACTCCACAGGCTCCTCTTAAATAACTCATTTCCACTGCTCTCACTCTTGACTTGTGTCCTTCCAACAACGTCCAAGCTTCACTTCCGTACGTTAGAGTTGGTATCACAATACTGTCATGTAGCAACTTTTTCACTTCCATGCTCACTTCCCTGTTTCTTATCACCGCTTTCAAAGAACCTGCAACCTTTCTCTCCTGCTGTACCCTTTCAAGCACTTCACCCTCGAAACCTCCATCCTTACTCATCACACTACCCAAATACTTAAACGTACTCACATTTTCCAATTCCTCACCATCCAACCTGCTGTGCATTCACTAACTTCACCTCTCTCAAAGACCATCACTTTACTCTTCCCTACATTCACCTTTAGATTCTTACACACTCTCAAACTCATCCACCAAGCCTTGCAGCTCCCCTTCGTCTTCACTCAACAACACAGTATCATCTGCAAACAACAGTACAGGGAGTTTCCAAACACTATCCTCTCTCACCAGGGCCACTCCAACATCCACTACCCTACCTTGTACCTCTTTTATTACCCCATCCATGTACAGATTGAACAACCATGGAGACATGACACATCCCTGTTTCAATAATAATAATAATCGACATCTGATGCCTTTGCGGTGAAATGACATATACAGTAATCTCTCTACCGGTATGACTGTATGGACGTATTGGTTCATCTACCCACACCATAGATAACGAAAAAATGGTATAGCATCGTCATCATCATCATCATCATTATTATTATTATTATTATTTTAGTGGTAGGTGGGGGCGTTCACCATCCACTCACTCGATGTAGTGCTGCTCTCATATGAGTATTTTTTCCTCTCTTTCCTTCTTTCTTTCCTTCTGCCTGTGGGTGACTCTGCACTGAGTCACAAGCCAAATGGTTTCCTGTACACCAGGAAACCATTTACTACGCTGGGTGGTAACCATATAACCAAATTATGGCGCCTGGTGGTTTAGTGGGTAATTATAGCACTCCAACCGGATTGAGCCGGTGAAGGTTTATATCCAAGGGATGGTTGGGGTTTATTGCTCACGTAATGCCACTCAGGGATGAAACAGGGTCAGATGATGATGATGATGATTACTATTACCATTACCAGCCGCGATGGCCAAGCTGGTATTGTTTTCAATTTGTCTGTCTGTGTGTACGTCTGTGTGTCTTTTACTACGATAACTTCGCAACCGCTCAAGATATCATCACAGAATTTGACACGTGTGTAGTAGGGATGAAAATCTACAAGTTCGAAACTGGTGAAGGTAGGTCAAGGTCAAGGTCATATTCCGAGCCGCGCTAGACATGTATCGGCTGGTGTGATTCCCCCCTTGGGTGGCCTCTGGTTATTATTATTATTATTATTATTATTATTATTATTATTATTATTTCTAGCCTGGTCTATCTGTCTATCTGTCTACCTGCCTACCTACCTATCTATATATCTTTATCTACCGGTATCTATCTGTCTATCTATATGTCTGTCTTTCTATCAATCAATTATGGGTATCACTACATAAGGTGAGTGGATGGTATACACTAGACAGACTGATAGATACACGGATAGACGGAGAGAGAGAATCAGTGTCAAAACATTCACGTTATCGAGTTGACCTATTTATGTATGTATGTGTCTGTCCATCTATCCAATATATCTACCACTACATCAGGTGAGTGGATGGTATGTACCAGAGAGAGAGAATCAGTGTCAAAACATTCACGTTATCGAGTTGACCTATTTATGTATGTATGTGTCTGTCCATCTATCCAATATATCTACCACTACATCAGGTGAGTGGATGGTATGTACCAGAGAGAGAGAATCAGTGTCAAAACATTCACGTTATCGAGTTGACCTATTTATGTATGTATGTGTCTGTCCGTTTCGTTTTCGTTTCGTTTTTAAAGGCTCTAACATGCTTGCATGCGTCGGCCTTGGTCACCTAATGGCGGCTCTCCACGCTGCACGATCCATTGCAGCCTCCCTGTTCAGTCCCTTAACCCTGAGGTCACACTTAATGACCTCGTCCCATGTCTTTCTCGGTCTACCCCTCATAACCCCACCCCAATATTAACACTTCTCACCTTCCTCACCCAATTATCATCCCCCATCCTCTCCACATGTCCAAACCACCTCAATCTACCTCTCCTCATCATAACACCAATACACTCAAGTCCCATCCTACCTCTCAACTCTTCCATTGTAAACCCAGCCCCTCCAGGCCTTGGACGCAGGGACGCACTGCACATCCACCTAATCATTGTCATTTCTGTACGTCTGAGCCGGCGAATATCTTCCTCCTTCACTGCCCAGGTCTCACTGCCATACAGCATTACACTCCTAACACATGCTGCATACAAAGACCCCTTAGCACGTAGGGAGAGTCCTCTCAATGTCAGGAGAGTCAAGAGCTCCCTGAACTTCTTCCAACCACTTCTCACCCTAGCCACAGAGCTAGCTCCAGCCCCACCTCCAGCGCACAACATGTCTCCCAAATAACAAAACTCTCCCACACACTCAAGAGATTCACCAGCAAGTTCAATCCTTTCACGTCTGACAATCTCCACCTGCTCACCCCGGCATGCCGTACATATAAAATCAGCATTATCTCGTAGTCTACCTCTGATACCACTACATCTCTTATGCACCCATTTATCACACACACCGCACAAGATGGAATTACTTCCCACGGCCTTGTGGCAAACTGCACATGGCCACTCTCCCTCGTCTTTGACAGTACCGCCACCAACCCAAGATATCATCACTTTTGTTTTATCTGTATTTACCCTTAAACCCTTTTGCCCCATACCATCTCTCCACTTCCTAAACCTTTCCTCCGCCTCCCTTTCATCCTCTGCAATCAACACCAAATCATCAGCATACAACAACTCCCACGGGAGTCCGTTTCTAAAGTCACGTGAAAGGGCTTCAAGTACCGTACCATGATAAACAACATGGGACTCAAGACTGACCCCTGATGCACACCAACATTCACGGAAAACTCATCACTCAAATCTCCATTCACTCTTACCTGGGTGTGAGCACCCACATACATGGCCATAACCACCCTAACCAGCCACTCCTCCAAGCCAAGCTTTCTTATTGCCCACTTCACCACCTCTCTAGGGACTCTGTCAAAGGCCTTTTCCAAATCAACAAAAACAAAATAAAGATCCCTTCTCCTACCAATATATTTTTCCTGAAGCTGTCGAACAATGAATATGGCATCAGTGGTCCCCCTACCTGGCATAAACCCAACCTGCATCTCATCAATATTCACTCTTTCTCTAATCATACCTTCTAAAACTCTCTCCATTACCTTCATTATCTGATCTAAAAGCTTTATACCTCTATAATTTCCTCTTTCCAGGGCATCACCCTTCCCATTATACACATTTACAATTACACTCTTCAGCCAATCATCAGGGACAACACACTCATAAATAATCCTATTTATCAGGTCAGTGACTAAACTCACCCCTATATCGCCTGAGGCCTTCAACATTTCGGTAGTCAACCCAGAAACACCTGCTGCCTTCCCCACCCTCATCCTGCCTATTGCCTCACTCACAGTAGCAGTATCAATCAAAGGCCAAGGGCCAGACACTGGATCTGCTGGCTCCAAACCTTCCCTGTCTCAGTCAAACTCCTCATTCAACAACCGGTTATAATGCTCTCTCCATGCATCTTTAATATCCTCACTGTTCACCACTACCCTTCCTTCATCATTCTTCACACACTGCTCACCTATGATATCCCGATTATCCCTCTTCACCTGACCTGCCACCCTAAATATATTTTTCCTTTCCCCATGATATAGGTTATCAAGTAATTGTCTCTGTGACTCAGACTTTGCCCTGTATACCTCTCTTCTTGCCCTACGCTTGGCAGCCAAATATTCCTCTTTGCTACCACCCTTCTTCCATTCCCGGAAAAGCCTTCTTTTCTCCTTAACTGCAGCTTCTACACCCTCATCCCACCACCATGTTACTTTGTCTTGGTGGTCCTCTTGTCCAGCCGCATGTTACATCAGTAACTCTCAAGAAATTGTTCTTGAGGGCTCTGTACTGTTCATTAACGCCTCTGTCTACAGCTCCCTGTTCAGCCACCACTCTCCTCAACTCGCTATAGAAGGCATCCCTTCCAATATATCTACCACTACATCAGGTGAGTGGATGGTATGTACCAGAGAGAGAGAGAGAGAGAGAGAGAGAGAGAGAGAGAGAGAGAGAGAAACTGTCTTTCAATCTGTTTTTGCATAAATCTATCCAATAAAGCAATAGTTACATCAGGTGAGTGGATGGTATATACTAGTTGGACAAACAGAGATAAAGAAAACATATTGATGTCTTTAATATACTTTTGCATCTATCTGTCTACCCAATAAATCTATCACTACAGCAAGTAAGTGGATGGTACGTACTCGATAGATAGACATGCTTATAGATAGCCTGATGCAGAAAAAAATGTTTATGCCTTTCATCTGTTTTGCATCTATCTATATAATAAATTTATCACTACATCAAGTGAGTGGATAGCACGTACTAGATAGAGAAAAATATTGATATCTTTAATCCATTTTGGCATTTACCTATATATCTGTCTATCCAATAAATCTATCACTACATCAGGTGAGTGGATGGTAAGTACGGGTGTTGGTGGATATCTATATATCATATCAAGTGCACCTGTCTATCTGTTTACCTGTCTATCTACATACTACATTGATTTACCTATCTATCCAATAAATCTATAACTTTATCAGGTGAGTGGATGGTATGTACTAGACAGATAGACTTATACAGTGAAGAAAATCAACATCAGTAATTCAACAAATCCAAAAGTAATCTATCTCTTTTTGCATCTACCTACCTATCTATCCAAAAACTATCACTACATCAGATGAGTGGATGGTATGGTACGTACTAGAGATGGATGGACAGACAGGCAGACAGCCAGAGATCCATTTTTATTGAGAATTTATTGAAAAAGTGTATTTATGTATTTATCTGTCTATATATTTATCAATCCAATAAATCTATCACTACATTAATTGAGTGGATAGTACGTACTAGATAGACAGATAGACAGACAGATAGATAGATAGAGAATTGCTATTAATCACGTTTTAATCTATTTTTGGGTCTATTAATCTATCCAATTCATATATCGCTACATCAGGTGTGTGGATGGTACGTACTAAATAGACAGTTAGACAGACAGACATAAAGAAAAAATATTGATGTCTTTTAATATATTTTTCCATATCTGTCTATCCAATAAATCTATCATTACATCAGATAGATAGACAGACAGATAGATAGACAGACATGGATGGACAAAGAAAACTCAAATCATTCTTACTCATCAGACTGAAGGTTGATCTATTTTTGCGTCTATCTATCCGATAAATCTATCACTACATCAGGTGAGTGGATGGTAGCTACGACAGACTGAAAGGAAAAAATATATATATATATATTTTTTTTTACAGTTTCAAAATTAATCTATCTAGCCTTCTCTTCCACCTGCCTATCTGTCCAATAAATCTATCACTACATCGGGTGAGTGGATGGTATGTAGTGGGCAAAATGCGTGTCCACATTCGTCTTGGTAGGTAGGCTGAAAAATGACTTAGGCGTATGTATCTATCTTTGATTATCGATAGATTAAAGGTGAACTGATAACCTGTTTGTAGGTCATGTGGAAAGATTAGATAATAATAATAATAATAATAATAATAATAATAATAACAATAGTAGTAGTAGTAGCAGTAGTAGTACTAGTAGCAGCAGTTGTAGCAAATAATAATAATAATAATAATAATAATAATAATAATAATAACATTAACAATAATAATAATAATAATAATAATACATTTCAACTCACCCTGTGTCCAAACCAGGCATAGTTTCCTTTTTCCGGCACTTGTGCCACTTGCCTCGCCTCCACAGTAATCCAGTCTGTCCATTCATCACGGCAAACACAATCGCTAACGTCCAATAAAAGGGATTTAATCCCCGAGCTAGGCAACTATGGCCATATAGCCCCGCTAGGTTACAGGAGCGCGCTACCACTCCCGGCACGGCAGTCCCGGACGAGGCTCGAACTCGCAATCCCCCGATCACGACTCCGATGCTCTACCACTGAGCCACAGTGCCCCCAGCGTTCAATAAAAGGGAAACGCAAAGTTAGTACGAGCTGTGCACACCAACATCCTCCCACTTCCTGACCCGCGGGGTGACTGACTGCTCGATGGTCTGCAACGCTGCGTCTCAAGGGTCACGTGACCAAGGCAACATTGTGCCTGAGATTCCTCCAGTTAAATTTATGACGATTAAAACCAATATTACACGAATTTTTTACCCATGTTTTAAATCAATAAGCGATACAACAGATTTTACTTGATAGGATCATAATGGAAAGAAAAAAAATAAAGTAGAAAATATCACCATCGTAGTGTACGTTGGTCGTTTCTTTTAAAAGACTGCATCTCCGGCAGCTGCCTTCAGGTGTACCATCACTCAACATTGGCAACGCTGATTTACTTTTTAAATCTTTGAATGTTTACAGGTAATGTCTTGATTATTTCTGACGTGCTTGTAATAAACAATGGTAGAGTTTATTTATCTTTAGGGAGATTATTGGCTTTCTGAACCTTATTTACCGTAGTTCAGAGGCTAAATAAGACGATGCTACGGCCCTGCATCCTCTCCACAGCGTTCCTTCGAGACTGACGCCATTTCTGCGTCAACATCTTGTTACCGGTCAACAAACAAGATGTATATATGGCATAATAAGGCAAATGATGAGAATTCTGAGGTTATACTTGACAGAAATGCAAGAAAATGCTTACGGGACACCCAGATTAAACAAATACGTCCAACAAATGACTACTAAAAGCAAAACACATCTCAGGAAGTTGCCGTTAACGGTCAGCGCCTGCAACTTGGCGCCGCTGTCCTTGCAATGTGTCCTTGAAATGTTTGGACGGTTAAAGGCAGTTGTGGCAGTGTTGGCGCGTCCTTTGCAATAGGTCAGTGATAATAGAGGTTGCACTTAACCCTTTCCCTGCTGCTGCACAAGGCGTCTGTTGTCATCTGATGCAACTGGCCAATTTGACATCTGCAATACTGAGTCCTGCTGCCATAACATTCAACCAGCTTTAGTTATCAGGTAGCAATGAGTCTCCTTGGTTACTAGTCAAACCCCACCTCAAATCTAACTTACTTGGCCACCCACTGCAACTACTACCAAATATTACCACCACTACTACTACTACAGCTACCACCAACGCTACTACTACTACCGGTACTACTACTACTACTACTATTACTACTACTACTACTACTATTACTACTACTACTACTACTATTACTACCACCACCACCATCACCACTACGTTGGACTCATCGTGTATAAATCTCACCAGGATGTTGTTGTTGTTGCTGCTTACTCCTACCTAATGTGTGTGGCTGAGCAGACCCATCGACCACAGGTAAGTGCTTCTGTGGCGCTGCTACAGGTACAGTAGAACATGTAGTCAACCGGCACCTCCTTGTGGTGGACACCGCCTCACCAGGGTCCTTCCCACGGCGAGGTGCAGGCAAATGAAAGAGGTTTGTGAGCTGGGTGGACGCTGCAGATGTTTGCCTGTGCCGGTGAGGTAAGCCAGTGTAAAGGCAAGTAAAGCCAGACTAGCGGTAAGCCATTTAAGGCCAGGGAAATGAGCCACAACCAATGTATAGCCAAGTATAGCCACAGCAACCCATAGAAGGCCAGGGAACCTATGTGTTTTGTGTGGGTTAGTCTGCCCTCAGCATATTGCCCACACTGACTGATAGATTACAAGATAGACACATAGACATAGGTAGATAGACAGATAGATTGATGCAGATAGATAGATAGATAGATAAATAGATTGCTAGGCAGGCAGACATAGATAAAGATACACAGAGAAAGACAACGACGAACAGACATATGACTTAATAGATAGACACATAGATAGATAGATAGACAGATGGAGACATACAGATCAATAGACAGACAGACAGATAGGTAGGTAGGTAGGTAGATAGATAGATAGATAGACACGGATGCAGGAGATAGATAGACAGATAAATAGATAGAGTCCAGACCCCCTTGGTCCAGGAAACTAGATAGATAGACACAAAGAGATTGATGTAGTTACCCAGATAGATAGATAGATAGATAGATGGATGGACATAGATAGATAGATAGATAGACAGATAGAAAGATACAGTTAGATAGACAGAACTAGACAGATAGATAGATAGATAAATAGACACGTAGGTAGACAGATAGATAGATAGATAGAAAGATAGACAGAAAAAAGACAGACAGACAGACAGATGGATAGAGAAATGGATAGACAAATAGATATATAGACAGACAGACAGATGGATAGAGAAATGGATAGACAAATAGATATATAGACAGACAGATAGATCTAGATGGATAGATACCTACTAATTACCAACATTTTCATCCCAGACAGATAGATAGAAATAGATAGATAGCCAGATAGATAGATTCTGACAGCAAATACATCATCTGGGAAACTAAACTGAGAGATAGATAGATAGATATAGATATAGACAGATAGATAGACCAACAGTTACCCAGTCAGATAGATAGATAGATATAAATAGATAGACAGACAGTTAACAGGACAGATAGATAGATGGATAGATACACAGAGATAGATGGATAGATAGTAACCCAGATGCACTGACTGATAGATAGATAGATAGATAGACCAAGACAGATAGATGGATAGATAGATAAATAAATAGATAGA
>NW_027642977.1:47500-55000 GCF_032717465.1 Coenobita brevimanus
ATTATTAGTAGTAGTAGTAGTAGTAGTAGTACATTTAATATTATTACTTTTTATATTACCATAATTATTCATTATCATCATCATCATCATCATCATTATCCAATCCTATGTCGCCCCACAGAGAAACGTAGGAGCCCGGGGCTAGGCATGTTGATCCTGACATTTAAGATGAGAGTGACCAGCCTCACTCATCCCTGAGTGGCATTACGTGAGCAATAAACCCCTACCACCCCTTGGATATAAACCTTCACCGGCTCAATCCGACTGGAGCGCCTTAATTGCCCACTAAACCACCAGGTGCCATAATTTGGTGTTATGGTTACCACCCAGCGTAGTAAATGGTTTCCTGGTGTACAGGAAACCATTTGGCTTGTCACTCAGTGCAGAGTCACCCACAGGCAGAAGGAAGAGGAAAGAATGAAGGAAAGAAAGACAGAAGAGGGAGTGTAGTTATCCGTAGGCAGAGGGAAGAGGAAAGAATGAAGGAAAGAAAGACAGAAGAGGGAGTGTAGTTATCCGTAGGCAGAGGGAAGAGGAAAGAATGAAGGAAAGAAAGACAGAAGAGGAAGTGTACAGTCACCCATAGGCAGAAGACAGAAGAAAGAATGAAGGAAAGAAAGACAGAAGAGGGAGTGTAAAGTCACCCACAGGCAGAAGGAAGAGGAAAGAATGAAGGAAAGAAAGACAGAAGAGGGAGTGTAAAGTCACCCACAGGCAGAAGAAAGAGGAAAGAATGAAGGAAAGAAAGACAGACAAATACAGCAGAGGAAGGATGGAAGAAAGGAAAATAATAATACAATCAACGCTACCGGTACACACTACGCCAAATGTTTTGACGCTGAGGAAGGCTGCTGCAATTATTATTGTTATTATTATTATTATTATTATTATTATTGTTATTATTATCATTTTCTCGTTCGGTCTGAGTAGCACCGAAAAAATATATACGGTATATATGAAAAATAAACCATTTTACTTTTTCAAAATCACAAATATCATCAAAGAATTATCAATACTTTAAAATACAACCAAAAAATTCTATAACTCGTTTAATATATTTATTTTTTTTTATATTCCGCCTGAGCCGAACCAAAACGTTGGGGTGAGTCGTCAGCAGGAAATTCCCCGGGAGAGACAGACGAGAGAGCGGGGTGAGGAGAGGACCTTCCCTTGTTCACCCCGGCCAGCCACACCACCACACCACCACACCACACCACACCACACTACCACACCACACCACACCACACTACCATACCACACCACATCACACTACCACACCACACCACCACACCACACCACTACCAGACACCTCACCACCATACCACACACCACACCACACAATACCACACTACCACACCACACCACACAATACTACACCACCACACCACACCACACAATACTACACCACCACACCACACCACACCACACCACACCACACCACACCACCACACCATACCACCACACCACACCACACCACACCACACAACCACACCACACCACCACACCACACCACACCACACCACACAATACTACACCACCACACCATACCACACCACACCACACCACACCACATCACATCACACCACCACACTACCACACCACACCACCACACCACACCACACCACACCACACCACACCACACCACCACACCACACCACACAATACTACACCACCACACCACACCACACCGCACCACACCACACCACATCACATCACACCACCACACTACCACACCACACCACCACACCACACCACACCACACCACACCACACCACACCACCACACCATACCACCACACCACACCACACCACACCACACTACCACACCACACCATCACACCACACCACACCACACCACACTACCACACCACACCACCACACCACACCACACCACACCACACCACACCACACCACACCATACCACCACACCACACCACACCACACCACACCACACCACACCACACCACCACACCATACCACCACACCACACCACACCACCACACCACACCACACCACACCACCACACCACACTACCACACCACACCACACCACCACACCACACCACACCACCACACCATACCACACACCACACCACCATACCACACACCACACCACCATACCACACAATACCACACCACCACACCACACCACACCACACCACGCCACCATACCACACAATACCACACCACACCACGCCACAACACCAGACCACACTACCACACACCACATCACCATACCACACAATACCACACCACACCATACAATTCCACACTACCACACCACACCACACCACCATACCACACAATACCACACCACCACCACACCACACCACACCACACCGCGCCACACCACATCACCACACCACCATACCACACAATACCACACCACCACACCACCATACCACACAATACCACATCACCACACCACACCACACCGCGCCACACCACATTCAGTTTTGTAAACCTTTGGAAGAGTTAATAAGACTCTATGTAACTCCTTCAGTTTCAAAAATCTATCTGTCTATCTATCTATCTACCCATGTGTCTCTGCCTATCTATCTGTCTATCTACTTACCTTTCCATCTCTCCAACTGTCTCTCTGTCTATTTATGTCTATCAATCTATCCATGTCTGTCTGTCTGTCTGTCTGTCTCTATATATCTTCCTATCTAACTAAATATCTATCCATCTCTTTCTCTCCCTATCAATCTCTTTGTCTATCTATCTATCTACTTATAACTATATTGTTTACCTATCTCTCCATCTCTCCATCTGTCTGTCTGTCTGTCTGTCTGTCTCTATCTATCTATCTATCTATCTATCTATCTGTCTAAATAAATTCAGTGTAAGGATTGTCTTCATAAAACTACCTAGATGTGTGTGTGTGTGTGTGTGTGTGTGTGTGTGTGTGTGTGTGTGTGTGTGTGTGTGTGCTCCTGCATTAATCTCGCCAGGTGCACGAGAGAGAGAGAGAGAGAGAGAGAGAGAGAGAGAGAGAGAGAGAGAGAGAGAGAGAATGTTCACCTTTAAATCCCTTTCAACATGTCCCGTATTCCCGCCGGTTAAGGAAGCTCCCTGACACCTTTTCCTAAGCGATTTATATTGCTTATTACCCCTTAACATCCTCGTCTGTGCTACTTAAATCAATCCATTAACATTACTTTCATCTACTACTACTACTACTACTACTACTACTACTACTATTACGTACAAAAGGATATTAACCAGCCATATCTAAAAATAAATCGCAAAGGAAAAGGTGTTAGGGAACCACAATAACAAACAAACAAACAGACAAGCCCACACAAACAAACAGACAAACACACAAACAAACAAAGCTGTGGCAAGGAAACATGGAATAAGAACAAACGAGAAAGCCTTCAGAGATGGCATACCTCCGCAACACCAATATCATGAGCGATTTATTCCTGCCTCCGGAGCCTTTTGAAAATCTAATTAAATCTTGCTTGACCCCCCAAACACACACACACACACACACACACAAACAAGCTCCCCCTGTCAGGTGTGGACTGTGTGTACTTAAGGCCTGAGGACATTCTGCTGCCAAGACCTTACATACATACATACATACATAATTGGCTACATACATGCTTCCATACATACACACATACGTGTACACATGATAGGCTACATCCATCTATCCAGCCATCAGTACAAACATACATGCACACATACATACGTACATAAAAACGCATATACACACATACATGCATACATGCGCTACATACGTGCTTCCATACACACATACATACATACATACATACATAGGGTCTACACAGGCTACATACATGCTTCCATACATACATACATACATACACAAATGCACGTACGTACGTACATACGTACAATCATCCATATACACAGATACACACATATTTTGTACATACATAGGCTACATAAATACAAACACATACATACATACATACACACAGGTTACTCACTTCATCCATCCATCCACACATACATTATATATATATATATATATATATATATATATATATAGGCTACATACATACGTACACACACACATACATACATACACACGTACATGGTCACCATTGTGTCATCAATCAGCTACGGTAGCCTCAGGGCGACATGGAGGTGATTTGTTTGTGGCCACCCCTTACGGGATGAAGGCGTGTGGCAAGGGAGAGAGAGAGAGAGAGAGAGAGAGAGAGAGAGAGAGAGAGAGACGCCAAAAGACCTGTGTGTATCAGAGTTCATAATCAAAATATCATCCACGTCTATCTATCTATTTATCTAACTGTAAGCTTACCTAAATCTACCAGACCAAAGCTAATCTACCTTTACTGACTACCCTGCCCTGCCCTGCCCTACCCTGCCCTGCCCTACCTTGTCCTACCCTACACTACCCTACCCTACCCTACCCTGCCATACCTTGCCCTACCCTGCCCTACCCTACACTACCCTACCCTACCCTACCCTATCCTACCCTACCCTGCCCTACCCTACACTACCCTACCCTACACTACCATACCCTACACTACCCTACCCTACACTACCCTACCCTACCCTAACCTGCCCTACCTTACACTACCCTATCCTACCCAGCCCTACCCTACACTACCCTACCCTACACTACCTTGTCCTACACTACGCTACCCTACCTTACCCTACCCTACCCTGTCCTACATTACGCTACCCTACCCTACCCTACTCTACTCTACTCTACTCTACTCTACCCTACCCTACCCTACCCTACCCTACCCTACCCTACTTTACCCTACTCTACTCTTCCCTACCCTACCCTACCCTACCTACCTACAGTATCTTGTCCCTAGAGAAGCTCAGGCAGTGAAGACACGTGGGAGAGAGAGAGACAGACAGACAGACAGACTGAGAGACAGACAGACAGAGACAGACAGATACGGAGACAGACAGACAGACACGGAGACAGACAGACAGAGACAGAGAGACAGACAAACAGAGTGGCTGGGGACGAGAGGCCAGAAGAGACGGGCTGGGGACGCGCCTGACGTATCATATTCTCTCGTCTGGCGCGTCCCCAGCCCGTCTCCTTGACTCTCGTCCCCTTCACCCCCACCTCCTCTCCCTTAGTCATTTTCTCTTCCTCCTTACTTCCTGCTTCCTTCTTTCCTTCCTTTCTTCCTTCCTTCCTTCCTTCATTCATTTATTCATTCAGTCATTTTCTCTTCCTCCTTGCTCCCTGCTTCCTTCTTTCCTTCCTTTCTTCCTTCCTTCCTTCATTCATTTATTCATTCATTTCTTCCTTCTTTCCTTCCTTCCTTCCCTAATTCCTTCCTTCCTTCCTTCCTTCCTTCCCTAATTCCTTCCTTCCTTCCTTCCTTCCTTCCCTAATTCCTTCCTTCCTTCTTTCCTTCCTTTTTTCCTTCCTTCCTTCATTCATTCATTTCTTTCTTCCTTCCTTCATTCCTTCCTTCCTTCCTTCATTCATTCATTGATTCCTTCCTTCCTTCCTTTCTTCCTTCCTTCCTTCCCTCCTTCCTTCATTCCTTCCTTCCTTCATTCATTCATTGATTCCTTTCTTCCCTCCCTCCTTCCTTCCTTCCTTCCTTCCCTCCTTCCTTCCTTCCCTCCTTCCTTTCATCCATCCCGTCTGTCTGTCTGTTGTCTATTAGGTATCTCCATATACGAGTATACATACTAATGGCCTACCTACCGTCCTGCCTACATATCTACTTACTTACCTACCTACCTTCGTATCTACTTACCTACCAGCCTACCTACCTATTTATCTACTTACCTACCTTCCTACCTACTTACCTACCTACTTACCTTTCTACTGACCTATCTACCTACTTAACTTTATTCTTGCCTACCTACCTGCCTACCTACCTACCTACCAACCTACTTACCTACCCACCTATTTCTCTGTCTACCTACGTACCAATCTACCTACCTACCTACCTACCTATCTAAATACCTACCTACTTTGCCTGCCTCCTTATCTACCTACTTACCTACCTACTTACGTTTATTCTTGCCTACCTACTTGCCCACGTTCTTCAGTTAGCTGTAACTGCCCCGCCTCAGTACTGATGCATACACACACACACACACACACACACACACACACACACACACACACACACACACACACACACACACACACACACACACACACACACACACACACACACACACACACACACACACACACGCACGCGCACACACACACACACACACACACAGTCAACGACCTTCCTCCCTCTGTTTGTCTGTCTGGCTGTCTCTGTCTCTGTCTGTCTGTCTGTCTGTCTGTCTGTCTCTCTCTCTCTCTCTCTCTCTCTCTCTCTCTCTCTCTCTCTCTCTCTCTCTCTCTCTCTCTCTTTAACGTGCCGTATTGTATGAAAACGTAAAGCTTTAAGATAACGTGTATACACCTACATACGTACATACATACACACGCACACACTACATACACACACGCACACACTTCATACACACCCACACACTTCATACACACCCACACACACACACACACACACACACACACACACACACACACACACACACACACACACACACACACACACACACACACACATCTACAGACATATCACAAATGTGCACACACTACATACATATATACATACATACATACACACATCACGAAACATACACGTACATACACACGCATAGACACCTACACGTATACGTCAAACACACGCACATACACACCTACACATGAACGTCACATACACGCACGCACACACGTCATACTGATAAGACTTTATACTTACCTACACATGTACTTCAAATATACACACAATACGACACACGCACACGTCACACTGATAAGATTGTACACACCCACCCACACACACACACACACACACACACACACACACACACACACACACACACACACACACACACACACACACACACAATACTCTCTAATGGAACTTGCTGGTGGGAAAATGTGTGTATGTAACTGGTGGTGTGAGAGGTTGCCATGGTAACACACAGGCACCTCCCACTAGTCAACCAAAGACTTCCTTAGCGATATATTTTTGGACAAGGCTGATTAACATCCTTTTGTACGTTTTGTATGCAGATTATGGTAAAGCTTGAAGTATTTATACAGCACAGTAGGAGAGAAAGGTGTAATAAGCAAAATAAATCGCCAAGGGACAGGTGCTAGGGAGTTGTAGAATGAGTTTATAGCTGTAATTTTTACCAGAGCGTTCCATTAGGCTGTATGTATAGCTTATCAGACTTAACATGGCTGAGATCTTCATTTTGATGCTTATTTCCCAAAGCTGATTACAGGCTGAAGAAGACAATACCACAGCTCTTCATCCCTCGCACAGCAACTTTTTCGTGACTAGCATCATATTGTATCGTCAGGCTCTTGTTACAGCTCAGCATTCAAGATGGAGAGATGGCAATTTTAGGCCAAGTTAAAGTGAAATTCTGTATCCATTCCATATCACCTTTTCGTGACTATACCGGTCTTCCTCTAACACGGGCCA
>NW_027642977.1:62500-70000 GCF_032717465.1 Coenobita brevimanus
ACGTAACCCCAACCTCACATTAACAAAAGTTGTTCCACCTCAACACACGTAGCCCCACATTCAATCATTCATACACGATAACATCTTCACAAACGTCGATTCATCAACACATACATATCCATAACCCGACACACAAAGTTCTATTTCTATACACATAGCCATATCTTTAAATACATCTAGTTATCCCTGAACGCATACACCCACACCCACCCACACACACACACACATACGTGAGCACAGAATAGGCGAAACTTGGAATGTGACATCCGTAGACTTTCAGGCAGCAGCAAAATTTGTTAGCGAATTTATAGCCGATCGAAAGTTAGGTTAGGTCACTTTGGGCAGGGTTTGGTCTGATTAGGTAATTTTTGGTTGGGTTGGGTTCAGTTCGACTAAATATAGACAGATTAGGTTAGATTGCTTTAGAATACGTCGGTTTTGATAGGTTTTGGGTTGGGTTTTATTTGGTTGGGTTAGGCTGGGTTAGGTTCGGTTGGATTAGGTCATTTTAGGCTTGACTGGGTTGGGTTAGGTCGGGTATGGTATGGTTAAGTGAGACCGGGTAGGATTAGGTAGGGTTAGATGCGGTTAGGCTGCTTCAAAATAGGTTATGTTATGTATGGGTAGGTTACGTGAGATAGTGAGGTTAAATACAATTAGACTGGGTTAGGTGAGGTTAAGCTAGATTAGGTTGGGTTGATTTAAGTTGAATTAGGTTATTCGAGGTTAGGCAGAGTTCAGTTAGAGCAAATATAGATAGGTTCGTTGAGACTAGGCCTATATAAATTGGTTTATGCATTACGGTCTTTTGTTGGTCGGTCCTTCCAAAGTCAAACATCACAGGAGGTGGGCGTGGTTTTGTGTGTGTGTGTGTGTGTGTGTGTGTGTGTGTGTGTGTGTGTATTTGTGTGTGTGTATTTGTGTGTGTGTATTTGTGTGTGTGTGTGCTCGCTTCGTGTTTCGTCTATTTTATATATTTTGTGTGTGCCTTGTGTAACTGAAACTTTGTGTTTGTATGTTTCACTTCTCGTGTGACTGAGGGTGGACTGCTTAAGAATACCGCCCTTTATAGTTACGATTGCCCCTTCCTCAGTATAGCATATGTTTTTTGTTTATTTAGCTCTGTCAGGACGATTGTATAAGAGCTTCGTGGAAAATACTAGAACTAGAAAGTTGGCAGTAGATACAGCCTTGTGTACCAGATATCCTGCCCAAGTTTCATTAGCAGATATCTTGCCCAAGTTGAATAAAGTCGTCTGAAGTAAGAATAAGCTTGAAGAGACGTTGCTGTACTGAAAGTCGTTGGATATGCCTTGTTTTATGTCTTTTCGTATGTGGCTGCGAGATAACAGACTCAGGTTCAGTCTTTTATGGCAAGCGTTAATAGATATCTCAGTGCTTTGCTTAATATGAAGGTTAATATTTCACCGGAATGTTTCTAAAGATTTCCGCCTCCTCTCAAATAAGGATGTTTACTGTCTATTAAACTCTTCCTATTGGTAACATTACTGGTATATGTTTACAGCTCCCCACCTCTCAGGCATGGATGTTTTCTCGTGTCTGTTACATCGGTGTCTATTACACTCGTGCTATTGGTAATCTGTCAATGGTATGTTTTTAAAGCCTCCTACCTCCCACTCGTGCTAGGGTGTTTATAATCTATTACACTCCTCCTGTTGGTGATGTGTCAATAGCACGTTTGTAGCTTCCGACCTCCCTCGTGCAAGGCTTTTTTCTGCTTATTACACACACCATATTAGGAGTTGTACACGTCCTGTCTGATTATACAATGACAACTCTCTCAAATCAGTCCTGGTCTTCCCATAGCCTTCATCAGCCTCTGAACCACGTAGTCTCGTCTGCTTATACTGTAGCACTCCTCATAGTCCTCATCAGCCTACGAACTACCTATCCAAGCCGTATGTTTCTGTTACCCTGTGTTCTTTTTTGTCGTTCTTCCATTTTTTCACTTTTTCTGGCCCCATTAATGCATTATGCTTTTTGTGTCAGTCTCTGCTCTCTTTATCTCATTCTCTGTTCTTTTTGGTTTTACTCTCTGCTCTTTTTCTCTTATCCCCGCTCTTTTTCTCTCGTTGTCCTGCCACGGTCAGCCAATTACAATATTTCACGGTTCATTATGCAGATACGAGGCTGTAACTAACGACCAGGCAAGATGATATATTGTAGCCGTTACGAATCAGGCAGACATATATGTTAAAAGGTCAGACATAGATTTACATATGCACTTCTAAATTGAACTGGAGTAAAGAGAGAGAGAGAGAGAGAGAGAGAGAGAGAGAGCGTCGAGAGAGAGAGAGAGCGAGCGTCGAGAGAGAGAGAGAGAGAGAGAGAGAGAGCGAGCGTCGAGAGAGAGAGAGAGCGAGCGTCGAGAGAGAGAGAGAGCGAGCGTCGAGAGAGAGAGAGAGCGAGCGTCGAGAGAGAGAGAGAGAGAGAGAGAGAGAGAGAGAGAGAGAGAATTTCTTACCTTTGTGATACATTAGTATATTCTAAGTACATTGTATGCATGTATTGTTATAGTAGATGTGTTTGTATCTGACGGAACTGGTCCACTTCCACACTTTGAATACTATATCGTGATTGCATGATAGTCGGTGAGCCTTTGACACGAGGTGGGAAAGAGTCTCCTTGGTTACTATCCACATCGCTCCTCTAATCTGACTACACCTGGTCATCAACCGAGCTGAAAGGGGTTAGAGACTTTTGCTAGGTTGAGTAAATAGTAATCCCCCCCTAAGTTATAGTTGCAATTTAATATTGTACTCCATGGCACATCCATTACCTTGTGTGTGTGTGTGTGTGTGTGTGTGTGTGTGTGTGTGTTTAGAAGATGTCCTGTATGTTAACAATATATATAGTCCTTGTGTGTGTGTGTGTGTGTGTGTGTGTGTGTGTGTGTGTGTGTGTGTGTGTGTGTGTGTCAGTTTATGGTGCTTGTGTGGTACGGGTGACTGTGTGTATAACACTGTGTATGTATGTATGTGTGTACCTGCGTTTGTGTGTGTTTGCGTATGTACATGCGTGTGTGTATGTGTGTGCTTTTTCCCTGCATTTAGTGTCTGGCCTTATGTATGTAAACTGAAATGAGGCCCAATGACATGCCAGTACCCTGTTGTTTGCTATGTAAATTCCACATCCCGACTACTTGTGTTCGGCATGCTGTATGAGTGTGTATGAAGGTGTATGAGAGTGCTGGAGTGTGTTTGAGGGTGAATATGTGTGTATGAAGGTGTATATGAGAGTGTATGTGTGTGTGTGAGTGTGTATAAGTGTGTATGAGAATATTAGGGTGCTGGAGTTTGTGTAAGGGTTTCTATGTGAGTGCTGGAGTGTGTTTGAGGGTGTATATGTGTATATATTAGGGTGCTGGAGTGCTTGTGAGGGTGTATGAATGTATGTGAGTGTATCTGAGTGTAAATTTATTGTCTGTATATGAGAGTTTGGGTGTATATGAGGGTGCATTTTAGTGTATGAATATATATGAGATTATATCATGTGAGTGTATGAGTGTATATGACGCCACTTCGGAGCCACAAAGGAGAATATACCAACAGTGAGTGTGTTATATTCTTTTCACTCGAACTTGGCCTAAAATTGATATCTTTCCCATCTAGTCATATAGACGTGCTGTGGAAAGTATGCAGAGCCGCAGCAATATTTTTTTTCTGCTACGGAGCTGTATGAAATAAACTACACTAGGACTAGACTCTAGGCCAAGTTAAGGTGAAAAGACTATGGTGTACCCTCGGTTAAGATAGGCTACACTGGACCCCTTCAGTGTCAGTGCATCCAGTCATGTCCTTCGCCTCTCACTGGTCCCCCACATGTGAGATTTGGGATTCTTTAATATGTGGACAGTGTGTAACATTGTCCCCACTAAAAGTAAGACTTGGCACCACCTTACCCTTTCCCCCAATTAAGACTTGACCCACCTTGGCGCCCCCCCCCCCAAAAAAAAAAAAAAAAAGTAGGGCTTGGTTCCGCCTTGACCCCCCACTTTCTCTTCATTTATCGAGACCTAGCTACACTACGAGAGACAAACAAAGCATATGAGATGACAAGACCTCTCTCGTCATCATCATCTCGGGTAGCGGTTGGTACTAAGCAAGGTGTCCTAATAGGTAGTCATTATTCTCTCTCTCTCTCTCTCTCTCTCTCTCTCTCTCTCTCTCTCTCTCTCTCTCTCTCAAACTGTTTAAAACTGCCAGATCATTACAAAAACTCTAAAAGTAAAGATATTAATGTGCAATAAAGTGCAGATAGCTCACAAAGCCTCCCCACCAGCTTAAAACTCTTGTCGCATTCGGCTAAGCTCTAATCGTTTAAGAGAGAGAAGAATGAGCTGCAGTAAGCTTGAGAATGTCACTCCACGGTACTCTAGGAGGATTGTTGTCTGCCTGAGATAATCTTGACGCTAGTATGGGTTGGAACAGAGAGAGTCTTTTGTTATTTCGTGCACAGTTTTGCAGCTTGGCACACACAAGGTACATACGAACATAGGGTGCTTTGGTTAGTTCTGTCTTTGGTATTGTTATTGTTGTTGTGATTGTCTTTGTTACTCTAAATGCAGATAGTGTAGTTGTTGTTGATGTTGCTATTACAATTTAATTTGCCAACTAGGGACTTTTCAAACTGGAGAGGATAAACGTAGCCCTCATTAACCTCTTGACTGATAGAATTAGATACAGCTTTCATTAACTTCTTCACTGATGTAGATCTTTTCATACTAGAGAGGATAAACACAGCCTTCATTAACCTCTTGTCTTGATTTTTTTTTTTAAAGTTAAGAGATGTTACGTGCAGCCTTCATTAACCTTTTCACCAACAGAGGTCATTTCCAAACTAGAGAGGATAAATGCAGCTTTCATTAACCTCTTGACTGATAGAGATTTTTTACTTTTAAATTAGCAGAGGTTAGATACAGCCTTCATTAATATCCTCACTGAAAGGAGTTCTTTCTAAAATTAAAAGAAATGATCTGGTGGTGACTAGACTGATGCAAAAAAAAGTATGTCATTGTAATCAAGTGGTTAAATATATCATCGTCAGTGGTTTCAGTCCCATAGCTGTTGTATGTTACCTGAACTGCATCCAGTCGTATGGTGTTGGCTGGAATGAAATATAAAATACCGGTAATTAATTCTGAGCCAGAGTGACAAAGTGTTTATTGATATTAGTTTTATTTACGTATTTATTTATTTAGTAATTATATTTCGCATTGCTCCTCTGGATTTCTCTTATACCAAGAAAAGTTGAATCAGGTGACATTCTTTTTTTTGGATCCATATGCACGGTTTTATGCAGCTTAGGAAAGGCTACTCCTATTGAATAGGCTATTTCATACTTTATCAGATCAAAAAGTCTCTGCTAAGTTGCATAAAATCATCTTAGGTTAGCAGTGATAAAATACAAAATACGTCTCTGAAGGGTTAAGGTAATCCAGAGTGCATGTCATGGAGCCATTATAGCGTCTCATCTCTCTCTCTCTCTCTCTCTCTCTCTCTCTCTCTCTCTCTCTCTAACCTGTCAATGATCACCCATCCCCCTCTCAGCCCAGCTGATAGCCAAGAGTTTTAGTCAGATTGGAAGGTCGATCTGACCAGCAACCAAGGAGACTCATTCCTACCCCATAGCTAAGTTGCATCGAACTTACAGAACTACAACTTAGTATTCATGTCGTGAGAGTGGTCCCGTCCAGTCCGGTCCCGTCAGGTGAAAACAAAATTATTATAGTTAGAAGTCCTAAAATGTATCGCATCAGGAAAAAAATATGGTAGAGCAAGCCTTTGAGGCCAGGGGTGTCTCTCATTTCATGCTGGCCCTTTCCTAACGATTTTCTTCAGCCTAAGACAGATTTTCCGAACTGGAAGGGTTAGAATAAGCATTGATAAACCCCTTCAATGCCAGTGGCCTTTCTCAAGTTGAATTAAATCGTCTATAGTCCTTTCATCTTAACTTGAGCCAGATTTTCATCCTTTCTCAGCTTTTTCACGTAGCTCATTGGCAGAAAAAGACAATGTTATGGGTCTACATTCTTTCCATGGCACTTCTTCCTGACTAGCACCATATTCCAGTGTTAATATATTGTTATAACTAAGCATTCTAGGTGCAAAGAAGACAATTTTATGCCAAGTTAAAGTAAAATTTGTATAGCAGAAGCAAGAACAAAGTATCTAAAATGTCACTTGGATGAAATTAAATCATCTGGTTGCATAAAGAATGAACTTATCAAGAAGGTCACCCAGACACGAAGAGCCAAACTCAGCTGCACTCGACTCCAGACGCGACGATCAGGTGGTCACTGTAATTTGCAGCTTGATAAAGACCCCAAAGGATGGCTCATGTACTTCTCTTTCTGTTGCCGTGTGTGTGTAATTCACCGGGTCGGTCAGGATCACTTGATGGTCGTGATCGTCAGCTTTTACCCTCCCGGAAGGGAGCTGAGAGCTCATATAGTCCGATCTAAGGGCAAGGCTGTGACCTTCACACACGCACACACCCGTCCCCTTGTTCAAGGGGGACAGTAACCACCCACTTCGTAAGTGAAACTATTTCGCAACCTGAGCGAGGCGCGAACTCCCGTCCACCAGTTGGCAAGCGAGAACGTTACCGCTGCACCAGCGAGTGTGTGTGTGTGTGTGTGTGTGTGTGTGTGTGTGTGTGTGTGTGTGTGTGCGCTTTGTCTCATGTACGAGTATAATCAGATTCAGAAATTCTTGATGTTTGGACTATCACCCTTTGTGGACACAGAGAGACTGCTTAGCTAACACCATAGTCTAACCATTTTAAGAAGTGATATCATGCCATTCTCCTACATGTACTATACCATACAGAAACTTACAACTGTTGTTCTTATATCCCCCCATCATGTACCACCCGCTGTACCACGGACTTGTGAAATCAACTGCAACCTCCCTTTTCTGGCATCACAACCGTATTCTTATTTTTTCCTCATTTCCTTTTAATTCAGGTTCTCATTTAATTCACTTTCACATAATGTAATCCTTCAGTTTCTTCTCTGTCGTTAGCCTCATCAACTCACCATATACTTTTGTCTTTTTTCTCCTTCCCTGTTTAGTCCTTGTGTTTCATATCAGTCCCTTAAATATCACTTGCCCCTTCTGTTTTTCTTTTCGCTTTCTGGTGACTCTTCGCATCTCCTACTCTTCTCTTGACTTTCACTTACCTCTCTTATTTTGTTTTTCTCGTTCTCGGCCTTCTTCATTTTTCATACACTTCCCTCTCTCTCCTCCTTACCCTTCTTCTCCGTCGTCGTTTCTTTCCTTTAGTACTGCAATTTGCCTCCATTCTATCCCCTTTCCCATAAACCAAGTCTCTTTTCGTAGACCAGTATTCTAAGTAACATAGACTGCTTCGTAACACATATTCTTTAGCGATTTATTTTGCATGTCACACTTTAGCAATCTCTTCTATACTGCTTATGTACTTTCAGTGTCGACATACCTGGAATCAATAACATAC
>NW_027642977.1:75000-122500 GCF_032717465.1 Coenobita brevimanus
ACACACACACACACACACACACACACACACACACACACACACACACACAGTACTCTCTAATGGAACTTGCTGGTGGGGAAATGTGTGTATGTAACTGTGGTGGCGTGGGAGGTTGCCATGGTAACACACAGGCACCTCGCACCACACACACACACAACACATCCACATACACACACAGACACAGACAGACAGACAGACACACACACACACACACACACACACACACACACACACACACACACACACACACACAGACAATTTATTTTTGTGTAGGGCTGGTAAAGAGACCTGTATGATTATGAGAGTTAATAGAGACAGCATTATCACTCTTATAGCAGTATGACTCACTCAGCTGAATGCTATCGCCAAGCAGTACCTGGAATAAAATACTAGAGTTGCCCCTACCATGAGAGGGCCAGGGTACCATCTAGTGGTTGTAAAAGTAGCTGGATAAGTTTCTCGTCTTGTAGGCGTCGCTACTTGGCTACTTTTGCTAGTGGCCGTATGACAGTGGAAGGACGAGGGTGTGTGTGTGTTGGTGTTGCATCATTCCCCTGAGGCAAGTCTCGGATATTTGCTGTTTTTAGCCATTAAGGTGACTACGTTAGGACACAAGGATATCGCACTGACAGCCAGGAAGTATCATGGCCCAAAGAAATATTACCTATGAGGCTACTAGACGTAATTTTGATGAGACAAGGGGGCTGTTGGTGTGAGGGAGATGAGGAGGCCTTGTACCGCCTCAATCTTGGTGTCTCAGACCAGTGAAATAGCAGTGTGAGTGTCATCCTGTAGATTCTCGTTCCGATCAGACTGGTGGACTAGGCTTGCCTGCCTCCTTGTCCATGTCCACCCAACAGTACAGTTTGGGACCTGAATGTATACTGATAAGTGCGATTCAGATATGAGAGGGACAATGTGATGGAAAAAATTATTGTATGTAAATTATTTTGTCCTGAAGCGCGCGCGCACACACACACACACACACACACACACACACACACACACACACACACACACACACACACACACACACACACACACACACACACACACACACACACACACACACACACACACACACACAGTATATTATGGTGTTGTTCCTTCATTTGCCTAGGCCGAGATCGTCGTTTTTTTGCAGCTGATTTCCCGTAGTGCAGTGGTAAATTTGGACAAATACACAGCTCTGCATGATTTCCACGTCCCTTCTTCGTGACTAGCATCAATCTAGTGTTAACCCCTTGTCGCAACACAACATTTAAGAAAGAGATTGCAATTTTACGCCAAGTTAGATTGAACAGGGGTCCTTATCCCGCAGCGGTGTGTCACAGGCTGATGATGATGATACTAGGGTTGTCGGAGATGATATTGATAATGATGATAGTGATGCTGCTGATGATAGTGATGTTGAAACTCCTGAACCAACTAACTGGACCGAGATTATGGTGATTGTAATGATGATGAAGCAGTTGGGATAATAATGATGATGATGATGACGGTGATGGAACTTATGTAGTAACTCTTTAACAGGGTTGTGATGATTGCTGTGCTTGACGCTGTTGCACCTGGCGATGATGATGATGATGATGACGATGATGATGATGATGATGATGACGACTACGACAACGATGATGATGGTGATGACGATGATGATGGTGACGGCGACGATCTTCATGTCTATGGCTGAGTCACCTCTTGTTTTTCGTTTCTCTTCAAATGTAGTTGGTGACTGTGTGTAAGAGAGAGAGAGAGAGAGAGAGAGAGAGAGAGAGAATGTGTGTGTGTGTGTGTGTGTGTGTCCGCGCATGCTTGTGTGTATTTGCGTGCGTGCGTGCGTGTGTACAGCATTTCCCTCACACTCGAAGTATTTATATCATAAGAGTGCAAATGAAGTCAGGGATATTGCTCTTCTTGGCCATACAAATACTAAACATTTACACTATATTCTGAAAAAACATTCTGGATTCCTAAGGTCACTCAATGGGTTTCAGAAATCATTGTTCACTGTCTCTTTATTTATCGCAAGGAAAGGGATGGATGTGTGTCCGAAATAGTAGCTCAGTTTTGGTCTTTCTCTGGACCGTGAATGATTTAAATGGAATAATTATCCTTATTTATATTGGTTTAGTTGTGAGGATGCAACACACGTTTTGTTTACGTTTTATCAGGGCACATCAAAGAGCGGCCATGTCCATCTGCTTCTCACTAATGATTTTCGAACGAGGTTCTACATTCCTCTAGATTTTAGGGACAGTGAAGCCGCACAGCACCACAACACGCCATACCATACCATACCATACCATACCACACCACAAAACCCCACACCACAAAACCCCACACCACAAAACCCCAAATTACACCACCCAACACCACACCACCCCAAACTTTACCACACCAACCACCCTTCCACACCACACCACACCACACCAAGGGGATTAACCAAAGGGTCTTGAAGCTCCCGCATCTAGTAATTCTGAGCTTGTTTCCAGGTAACTCCACACACACACACCTCAGGTCACGTCTTTCACAGAAGAGATAACAGAAGGAGAGTGAGCGTAACTGAATGGCAAGCCAGAGATGGAGTGAGAAGAAGAGGTGCACAGAGAACAAGATGGAGAGATCATATGATGCAGATCTACCGAGCAAGGACGGAACAGGCTAATAATCAAGGGATCAGAGTGGAGAAAGGTGAGAGGGTCCTTATCATGCAGTGATGTGTCACAGGCTGATGGTGATGATATTGGTGGTGATAATGATGTAGATGCTGATGGTGGTGATGATATTGATGGTGATAATGTTGTTGATGCTGATGGTGGTGATGCTTTAACATCTCAACGTATGAGGTTACAGAATGCACAGTGAGGTTGCATAGCCAGGAAATGGAAGAATATGAGTGCATTTAAGTATTTATGTAATATGATGAATATGGATGGAAGATTAGAGGATGAAGTGACAGAAATGATGCATCAGGGAAGGAGGGTTGCTTGTTCTCTAAAAAGTAGTGATTAGGAAGAGGGAACTGAGGATGAAAGTGTTAAAAAAAAAGGGCACTGCATGCTGTGATTCCCACTTTAAAGTATGGAAGTGAAGCTTGGATCTTGCTGGAAGGACGCAAGTCAAGAGTGAGAGCGGTGGAAAAGAGCTACTTGAGAGGAGCATGTGGAGTTTCATAGAGAGAGACAGACAAATGGGCAGATGAAGGAGCGTTGTGATGCTGATGAGGATGAGACTGAAAGCGTTAAGAGAAATACTTCGAGGTGGTTTGGCCATGTGGAGAGGATGGCGAATAAGAGAATGACTAGAAGAGTGCACATGAGTTAGCTGGAAGGATAGAGGGGGATGGGGAGACCGACGATGAGATGGAGGGAAAGAGTAGAAACATATGAGTGCGATACTTGAGCTAAATGGTAGAGGACAGTACATCATGAAGGCGATTTGCTTGTGGTCACCCCTTACGGGATTAAGGCGTCTGGCTATAGATAAACAGATATAGATAGAAAGGTAGGTGATGATGATAATATGATGATGATGATGAGGAGGAGGAGGAGAATGGTAATGATAATGAGAATTACGGTGTAAATAATGATGATGATGATGATGGTGGCAATGAGGACAACTACGATGATGACGATTATGATGATGATGATATTGATGATGATTTTTGTCGGCAGGTGGAAGGACGAAACAGCAGGAACTCTACCATCGGTCCAAGCATCCACGATTCCACATCCACCCATCCATCCGTCCATCCATCCATCCATCTCGCTTGATGTTAACCCTCTCGCACACGATAAGTTTCAGTAAGTTTTCTGGCTCACGATTTTATAAGACGAAGCAGCCCAGCCGGGGAGCGCGCGCGCGGCAAATTTGAGCGAATGAAACACATTCTTGCCTTATTTTCGCCACCCAAAAATCCATGTATTCCCATGAAACCTTTCTCAAGGTAGGCATCGATGTTTGTTCTATCTGATAAACAGGACCAAAACACAGGAAAACACCAGCAAAAAAAGTTATTAGCCCTGGAAGCATGGTCGAGTAAACTGTTTTCACTTCCCAACATCGCCGTTTCAATGTTTTCCATCATACAGGAAAATGATCAATAAGTTTTTATAGAGAATTTCATCAGCTTTCTAACGAAACAAATCCGGTTGAGATATGATGTATACTTTTCGAGAAAATGGCCAAAAACTGAAAGCCATTTTCGGAAAAAATTCACTGACCTCTGATAGCTAAATTTTCCCATACACCTTATGTTTTTATTACATAGTAATATGCCCAAATTCACCAGCTTTCCCCATCTCAAAGAAGAACCCCATACGCCTCATAGTTCTCGAGTAAATCGAAAGAAAGTACTAGGCACTCCGTCCGTGATTGACTTTCGTGATGCGCGCACGGCGTACGCAATGTTCCCGCCTACGTAACAACGAATTCTTATCATAAATATTACATAGTTATGTATTGTACATACGTAGAATTTACTGCTATTTATCATGGTTCAAACGTGAAATCGATACGTCCAATAGTTTTCGAGTAATTGGCCGACAAAGTGAGAGTATTACTACGAGCGTTAATCAATGGTAACAGCCGCGAAGAGACACTCATTTCCACCGCCTTTTCTCGCACAAAACGTAACATAATGCTTACATTTTGGTATTGATCATACGTAGAATTTAATGGTATAGATCATGGTTGTTACAGAAAATCGATAAGTCTAATAGTTTTCAAGTAATTGGCCGACGAAGTGAGGTTATTACTCCGAGCGAATGTCACTGATAACTAACGCGAGGAAAAAAAACATTTCCCTCGCCTTTTACCACCCAAAACGCTACCAAAGGCTTACATTCTGGTATTGATCTTACGTAGAATTTAGTGGTATTGATGATGGTTGTAACAGGAAATCGATAAGTCTAATAGTTTTCGAGTAATTGGCCGACAAATTGAGGTTACTCTTCCGATCGCTACCAACTTTTACACACACTGTTTTTTCCTTGCACACCTGCCTGAAGACTATGCTACCAACTTTTTTTACCCCTATCTGTACAGACTGTTACATCTTCCATGGATGTTTTCCTATTGTTATAACCTACTACACATAAACATAACTCTTCTATAGTTACTGCTGTGGAGATTTACTTTCTTTCATATGTGTAATCTGTAGGAGAAAATGGTTATTTGTCTGAAAGTTAGAGAGGTAATGGTAATAGAGTATTATATATATATCAACAAAATTTGCAGAACTCACTTCCTTCAGGGGTGTTGTCCAGTTAGACCAGGGATTTGAAGATGAGGAGTTATGTAGTGTGTGTGTGAGTCAGCTTCTCCCTGAGAGAATGAGGCGATGCTATTTTTAGCACACACCACACTCGTTCACGGAAACTCGCAGCTTGTTTGACGTATATTTCATACAATTCCATACGCATTTACACTATCAGAATCACAATAATTCCAGCCCTAAAACACCGGTAATTCTCCCCTCCCAACTTCAGGTTTGCCCCTTCACAACACACTGTTTCATGCCGTACGTAACGCTTGCTGGCTCCATAATTTCACCAAGCCATCCACAGTATCTTTCACATAATATATATTTATGCCTTGGCTTCATTTATATACGTATTTCCACTCACGCCATACGGCCTACGGGGGGGGGGGGGCGGAGTGGCGAAACCCCGCTACACTGACCATGCGTCTATTTAACTTTAGTATCAATTGCTTCTTCATTAGCTTTCCAGCTGTCTGAACAGATCAGCAGTAGTTTTAAAAACTAAAATAACTCGGTTCTGGTGCTCAGTTTGGTACGTTTATTTTCCTTTGATCAGAACTGGCTCGGCAAATTTTGAGAAAAGTCCCTCAAGTAACTCCTATTATTTTTTTACTAGGTTTCTAATGATGTCCATAGATCCGTTGTTGCTTTAATAGTTTCCTAGACAACACAGTCTTGGCGCTGTTCTCTGCCACCCTATTATACCATGTCATATAGTGTTCTCGCTCGCTTGCCCTGTTCGCTCGCTCGCTTGAACAATAAATCACTGAAGTAAAGGTGGTATAAAGCCCCCTAAGCCGCCGTAGTATTACACCCTCGGTATGCAGTTCGTTCCCTGTGGCCTTGTAACTTTGTGTACCCGAAGCGCTTACAAAATAACTTGAAATAATTTTCCTTTCGTAACTAGACTCGTTTCACTTTAACTTGGCCTGAGTTGTTGTTGTTGTTCTTGTTACATCTTAGGCTCCTCTGGATGTGAACCCTGTGTTATATTGAAGGACTGTCTGTGTTGTGGTGCAGGAAGTGAGTGGGTGTGCTGTGGTGTGGGGGTGCCACTTTGCAGTATGAGCACAGGGGATTGTATGTGTGTTATATTTTGTGTTAGTATTGTAGCAGGGAAGGTTGGTGTACTCGTGTCTCTGGGTTCGGTAGTGTCTGAAGGGTGTATGGCTGGTGGTGGCACATGAAGGATTCTGTTTGGTATAGAAAGTTTTGGCTGGCTGGGGTGTCTGTGTGTTTATGTATGTGTTTGGTATAGAAAGTTTTGGCTGGCTGGCGTGTCTGTGTGTTTATGTATGTGTTTGGTATAGAAAGATTTGGCTGGCTGGGGTGTCTATGTGTTTATGTATGTGTTTGGCAGAAAGTTTTGGAGGGCTGGGGTGTTTGTCAGTTTGTGAATGTGTCTGGGAAGTGTAAAGTCGGGTGGAGGAGAGGATATGTTGCAAAGATACTCTGTGTAGTGTTGGGCGGTTGTTCGATATTGTTTGTGGAGAGGATGATGCAACATAAGGTTACAAAGGTGGGACGGATCTTGAGCTGAAGTGATGAACTGTGTGCCTCTCATATTCACTTGGTCTCTGACTGAAATTAGTTATGTTTCTTGGTGTAGGCTGTCAGTACTTGTGGTCTTAGTGTCTTCTGCTATCAAAGTATTGTTTTCTGTTCTTTAAAGCTCCTTCGTGTTTGTGTTGGGTAAGATTAGGGTTCAGCTTGTGCGACTGTAAATCACGGTTGATTTAATGTATTACTTATAAGTGGAGGATGGAGTTGGGATGTATAGGAGAGAGGGTGTGAATTAGGGGGAGTGATGCATAATGACGGGGGACAGGGTGGCATAGAGGCGACTTGTTTGTGGCCACCTCTTACAGGATTAAGTCGTCTGGCTATAGATAGATGGATAGACAGATAGCTTATAGTTTCCATACGGTTTGCCGAGTAGTAGCGATAGTTATCACTAGAATATGATGGTAGTCACGAATGAGTGCCGTGGAAAGGATGTTGGGCTGTAGTATTGGCTGTTTCTGCTACTGATCTGCGTGATATTCTCATATGCTTTAAATGAAACTCTGTGTCAAGTTAAAGTGAAAGGCGTGTATGTTTGTGTAGGAGGAACGAGAGACAAGGAGGTATTCTGTGGCCTGTTTTCTTTGTGCTTCCTACAAGACACAGTAATAGTTATGACGGGACATTGATGGCAAGTTTGTGGGTCAGCACACACTGACGGCCTCTCATTATACAAGGTGGTCCATATATTACGCCACCCAGTTCTTGTGTGTTGCGGGCACGGCTCAGTGAACATTACCAGTGTCTACCCTGCATCATTATCTACTTCCCACAACCCTCTTCAGGCTTAGCTTTATAATATAGGCTTTAATTTAGGTCCATTGATTGCATGGTGGAGAATTCCCATAACCTTTTTTATGCTTAGCTGTATATCATTGTATTGTATAATCTTTTATGTCCACTGATCACACGGCTGAGCAGTAATTTGGTGAAGCGATCAGAATGTCTTAGCTCATCACAAAAGCCGTCCCCACAACACACAAGACTGCAGAGCGCAATATACTGATCACCTATATTAAGTCAAAGCCACAGTTAAAAAGGTAATGAAACAAGACAGAAAATTTAAGTTTTCATTATTAATACTTCAGTACAAAATACATTAACAGAGACAGCAATATAAAATATGCATTCAAAAGTAGCATTTGTCCACAGAACATCCTGGACTTGCAAGGCAGATCACACCATCACCACCAGGCTTCTCTCGGCAGGTCAGGGCAGATCACCAGCAGCAGCAGCAAGTAATCTCACGGCTGGGGAAGACACGAGACCCTGCCGCCGCCGCCGCCGCCACCACCACCACACCACCAGGCATCTCAGAGTAGGGGAAGACACCACACCACCGTCAGGCTTCTCACGGCAGGGCAGATCAAACTTCAGCAGGGTATGACCAGTGTGGCAAGGAAGCAGCGTCAAGGCAGCAGACTCCAGCACGACCTGTGGACCAGATGTGTATTAGTTAAAATCAGTGTTAGCTTTAGTTATTAAATCTTCTATCTATCTCTATCTATTGCCAGACGCCTCAATCCCGTTTGGGGTGGCCACAAACAAATCGCCTCCAAGTCGCCCTGTCCCCCACCATTTCACTGCCCTGCTCCCAACTCACACCCCCGTCTTTCATATACCTCTCCACCCCATCCCTCCATCTCATCCTCGGCCTCCCCCTCCCTCTTCCCCCCTCCACCTCACTGACATACACTCTCTTCGTCAGTCTTTCACCCTCCATCCTCTCCACATGGCCAAACCACCTTAGTGTGTTCTCATAACGCTTCCTATCACATCCACACCACAACGCTCCTTTATATCCTCATTCGTCAGCCTGTCTCTCCATGTGACTCCACAGGCTCCTCTTAAATAACTCATTTCCACTGCTCTCACTCTTGACTTGTGTCTTTCCAACAACGTCCAAGCTTCACTTCCATACGTTAGAGTTGGTATCACAATACTGTCATGTAGTAACTTTTTCACCTCCATGCTCACTTCCCTGTTTCTTATCACTGCTTTCAAAGAACCAGCAACCTTTCTTCCCTGCTGTACCCTTTCAAGCACTTCACCCTCCAAACCTCCATCCTTACTCATCACACTACCCAAGTACTTAAACGTACTCACATTTTCCAATTCCTCACCATCGAACCTCGCTGTACATTCACTGACTTCACCTCTCTCAAACACCATCACTTTACTCTTCCCTACATTCACCTTTAGATTCCGTTTCTTGCACACTCTCCCAAACTCGTCCACCAAGCCTTGTAGCTCCCCTTCGTGTTCACTCAACAACACAGTATTTTTCTGCAAACAACAGTACAGGGAGTTTCCAAACACTATCCTCTCTCACCAGGGCCACTCCAACATCCGCTACCCTACCTTGTACCTCTTTTATTACCCCATCCATGTACAGATTGAACAACCATGGAGACATGACACATCCCTGTTTCAAACCAACTTTCAAAGAGAAAAATTCACTTAGTTCACCAGCCACACGCACTGCAGTTTTTGCACCATCGTACATGCTCTTCACAGCATTCAACAACTTCCCATCTACTCCATATATTCTTAACACTTTCCACAATCCTTGTCTATCCACCCTGTCATATGCTTTCTCCAAATCTATGAAAGCCGCATACAACTTCTTTCCCTTCTCTAGAAACTTTTCCACTAAAGATCTAAGAATGAATATCTGATCTACACAACCTCTTCCCTTCCTAAAGCCTCCCTGTTCTTCTCCAACTAATTTCTCTGTTCTTTCTCTAACTCTGTCAATAAGTATCCTACCATACACTTTTCCTATTATACTAAGAAGACATATGCCCCTATGATTACCACACACTTCTTTTTCCCTTTTTCCTTTGTACAAGGGAATAATTAAACCTGATTTCCAATCCTCCGGGACTCTACCTTCCTCCCAGGCCAATCTGCACATCTTCCACATCCATTCTACTACTATCTCTCCCCATGCTTCAGCATTTCACCACACACTCCATCAATTCCTGGGGCTTTCCCCGATTTAACTTTCTTCATTGCTTCCACAACTTCTATCCTACTGATTTCTTCCTGTCTTCTCACCTCCCTCCTTCTCCCAGCCATTCCCCAGCCACTTATACTCGCATTACTTCCATCCTCTACGTTCAACAATTCCTTAAAGTGTTCTCTCCATCTGTTCACTTTTTCTCCCTTCTCCACTAGTAATCTACCATTTTTATCTTTCACTCCCCTGCTAACTTCACTTCCACCCTGTCTTACTCTTTTCACCTCTCTCCAGAACATTTTCTTACAGTCCCTCCACTTTACACTCAAATTCCTTCCAAATTCCTCATCCACTCTCTTCTTACTCTCTCGTACTAATCTTTTCACCTCTCTCTTCCTTTCTACATATAACTCTCTCTTCCGCCTCTCAACTTCTTCCACGCCCCTATTTCTCATCCATTCATTGTATGCTTTCTTCCCAGATGACGATGTAGGGAATTGTAGCTTTGGCCAGGCAACTGAGTTGGTAGGATGTGCTGTGGGTAACCCTGGGATTCAGGTTCAGACAGGCCCAAAATGGGCACAAAACAGGAGGGTTTGGCTCTTCTGTCAGTGTTCAGGTTTGGAATTTTCATCATTTTGTTCCCTCTCCAAATAATTGCAGCCAAACCTAGATCTAGGTATAGCATGGTTAAGGATAGCATAAAATTTCTGAGTGCTAGTGATATCCATGCTGCTAGATCTTTGGCAACTTTCCTATGCAGTCCCCTATCCCTGAGGTCACACTCTTTGACCTCATCCCAGCTCTTCTTTGGTCTGCCTCTCGCAACCCTACCCCCAACGTTTACACATCCCTTTCTGCGCCCAGTTGTCAGCTCCTATCCTTTCCACATGTCCAGACAATCTCAGTCAGCACCTCCTCATCACAACAACACACTCCAGTCCCATCCTTGCTCTCAACTCTTCAGTCATAAACCTAGCCCCCCAAGGCCTCGCGTTCAAGGACGCACTGCACATCCACCCACTCATTGTCATTTCTGTATGTTTAAGCCTGCAAATATCCTCTTCCTTTGCTGCCCAAGTGTCACTACCATACAGTATTGCACTCCTGGCACATGACACATACAGAGGTCCTTAGCACAGAGGGAAAGCTCTCTCAGTGTCAGGAGAGGCAACAGCTCACTGAATTTCTTCCAACAACTCCTCACTCTAGCCACAGAGCTAGCTTCAGCCCCACCTCCAGCACATAACATGTCTTCCAAATAACAAAACTCTTCCACATACTCGAGAGACTCACCAACAAGATCAGTCCTTCCATGCCTGACAATCTTCACCTGCTCTCCCCGACACACGGCACACATGAAATCAGCATTATCTCGCGTCTACCTCTAGTACCACTACATATCTTATGCACTCACTTATCACAGACTGCACAAGATGGAATTACTTTCCACGCCCTTGTGGCAGATCTCACATGGCCACACTCCCTCTTCTTTGACAGTACTGCCACCAGCCCTTTACACCATCACTTTAGTAATATCTGCATTTACTTTGAGCCCTTGTGTTTCATACCATCTCTGCACTTCCCAAATCTTTCCTCCGCCTTCCTTTCATTCTCTGTAATCAACACCAGATCATTAGCATACATCATCTCCCACGGGAGTCCATTTCTGAAGTCACATGAGAGGGTTTCAAGTACCATGATAAACAACAAGGGGCTCAAAATTGACCTCTGGTGCACACCAGCATTCTTGGAAAACTTGTCACTCAAATTTCCATTCACACTTACCTGGGTGTGAGCACCCACATAAATGGCCATAACCACCCTAACCAGCCACTCCTTGATCCCAAGCTTTCTCATTGCCCACTTCACCACCTCTCTAGGGACTCTGTCAAAGGTCTTCTCCAAATCAACAAAAACAAAGTACAATTCCCTTTTTTTCCTATATATTTTTTCCTGAAACTGTCGAACAATGAATATGGCATCTGTGGTCCCTTTGCCTGACATAAACCCAAACTGTATCTCATCAATATTCACATTTTCTCTTAACATACCTTCTAGAATTAGGAGAGAGGTTTCATAAGTTGATTGGAAGTCAGGAGACAGCAGGAATATACCATTACTGTTGAGGGGGATGAATTTGTGTGTAGGCTATGATATAGGAAGCATATCTCAGAATATAGATGTACAAGGTTAATCATATCTTGTATAGTACTTACACTTTCAGATTTGATAGCTTTTCCTTTTGTAATCTTTACTGAATGATGCAATCAGTTCATGATTACACATTATATAATCTCAGACTTCATCTGTGTCATTGTAGTTGGCTCACCTTGACAAATTTTAGTCCTTCTGCTGCTAAGTTCCTGTATCTAAGTGGCAGAATAAGACAGTATTATGGTTTTGCATCCTCCCCATAGATCTTCATTGTGATTTGCATGATAATCTAGTCTTTATCTCTAGAAACAGCTCAGCATTCAAGGTGGAGAGATGCCAGGTTTTTGTCAGTTTAGGGTGGACATGTAGTCTATATGGTTTGTCTTTATTGTTTTATGTATTCATTATTATTATTATTATTATTATTTTTTACTGTGGATCAAATTTAGCGTTTCATCTCTTCCGTTTATAAATCGGTACAACAGATAGGCTTTCATTCTCAAGGTATGACCACTGAGTACTGTACTGTCTTCCTGTGCAGTGTATATTTTGTCATTTGTACTCTCATTATAAGTTTCATTAAAGAATTTGTATCATATGTTTAGTTTCTGTGTCACTCAGTGTGTTAAGTTTATGTAATATATGGTTAATCGTTTAAGACCTGCCGTTCGATAGCAGGCTAAGTTGCAGTTTTTACTTTCTCCCTTTATATAAGTAGCAACTGCTCTATATTCTTTCCATAGCACTTGTTCATGATTAGCATTAAACTGCAGGCTTAGGTATTCCAAGTAGCTCAGGAAATTTCGAAATATCTCCTCCTAAAGGGACATTAATAGGTACATGACAATTTAGTTTAGTCTGTGCATGATAGTCCAATTTCCCATTTTTTTGTAACATGTAAAGAAATAAAATACAGTAGAAGTTTTAGCCGATACCCTAATGGGGGCGCGGTAGCATGGTCAGTATGGTGCTGGCCTGCTGATCAGGAGGACCCGGGTTCAAATCCCGGTGTGATAGAGGTTTCTTTAAAATGTGGCTGAGGGAAGTTTGCGTAGCAGGCTTTCCTTAAAACCACAAGGCCCCCTTACACTTCACCTCACACACACCAAGACACTTACACACACTACTACATACATACACACACACTACTACATACATACACACATCAAGACACACACACACACACTACTACATACATACACACATCGACACACACACACACACACACACAAGACACGTACACAGCCACCTTCACACAGTAGACACACCACACACACACACACACACAAGACACGTACACAGCCACCTTCACACAGTAGACACACCACACACACACAAGACACGTACACAGCCACCTTCACACAGTAGACACACCACAGGCAGACAGAGAAGGGTATATACAAAACACAGGGAGTGAGAGAGGAGGGGGTTTTATTAAAAAGTCCAATTTTGGTATACCTCCTGTGGCAAAATTGATATAGCCCCCCCTTTAATATTTTTTGGATATTTTCATTTAGTGCCCCCCAGGCCCCAGACCCACTCGGCTGAACCAAATTGTCTGGCGTCAGCTGGAACATGATATACCAGAGTTATGCCGGTCATGTGGGGGTTAATGGTGACAGTGTAGTAACTGTCAGGCTCCTATGACTCACTCAGTCGAATAAAATCGTCTGAGTCAGCTGAAATGGGGTACTAGAGTTGTCCCAAGCACCAGAGGGTTAAGAATTCTTAACCCTCTGGTGCTTGGGACAACTCTAGTACCCCATTTCAGCTGACTCAGACGATTTTATTCGACTGAGTGAGTCATAGGAGCCTGACAGTGTCAATACCGTCACCATTAACCTCCTCACGACCGACATAACTCAAGCATCATGTTCCAGCTGACGCCAGACAATTTGGTTCAGCCGAGACAGGATCCTAGGATCCTGAGAGACACTATAACAGCGGTTCCCAACCTGGGAGCCATGGCCCATGGGACATTGACTGGGGGGCCATGGGCCTTATTGGTAATATAAGATATTATAAGTTATTTGGTCTGGGTAAAACCTGACAGAAATCAAGTATGAAATATACCTTACTGTGCTAGTTTAGCCTTAAGTATATTGGAGTAATTACCGTTTTCTGCGCAATATCAAATATTAAAAATATATAAATATACGATCTGAGTTATATAGGGGCCATGGAGCTTCTCATAATTTTCTCGGGGGGCCACAGGACCAAAAAGGTTGGGAACCACTGCACTATAACATCACAAACAAAATACAAAATGCCTTCCCTCCATCCTGAACGTACTATAATTCATTTACATTAAGTAAGCTCGTATTTTCGTATTTTTGCAGCTTATTTCATGTATCTTAGTTAAAAGAAAAAATACTACGAGCCGGTGAATAAAACCAACACTTGTAGACGAAGACTATAATTACCAAACAGTTTCGGTGGACACTGCCACCATCTTCAGTGGTCAAGATAGTGAGAGGGAGTGACATACTGACACTACAAGGGTTCCTTTTTATGCCTGTGTGTGTGTGGAAGGGTGGGGTAAAGGTGAGGTGGGGTGGGGTAGATTGTAAGCGAGGATTAACCCAAGGGGGATTTTGGGGGGGACATTACCGGACAGGTCAGGTGTAATTCCTATCTGACCTTACCTGTGTCATAGCAGGAAGGGTGGGGTAAAGGTGAGGTGGGGTGGGGTAGATTGTAAGCGGGGATTAACCCAAGGGGGATTTTGGGGGGCACATTACCGGACTGTTCAGGTGTAATTCCTATCTGACCTTACCTGTGTCGTAGCAGGAAGGGTCTCTTCCTGCTACGACACAGGTAAGGTCAGATAGGAATTACACCTGACCTGTCCGGTAATGTCCCCCCCAAAATCCCACTTGGGTTAATCCCCGCTTACAATCTACCCCACCCCACCTCACCTTTACCCCACCCTTTCACACACACACAGGCATAAAAAGGAACCCTTGTATGGTCAGTATGTCACTCCCTCTCACTATCTTGACCACTGAAGATGGTGGCAGTGTCCACCGAAACTGTTTGGTAATTATATTCTTCGTCTACAAGTGTGGGTTTTATTCACCGTCTCTGATTATCACGCAAGAGTGATTCATCCAGCCAATACTACGAGCTCTGTATCTTTTCATAGCCCTTCTTCGTGACTAGCATCGTATTCTAGTTATCTATAGTTACAACTGAGCATTCAAGTTGGAGGGATCACAACTTTAAGCAATTACAGTAAACAAACAAACAAACAAAAAGCAAGTGTCGTCCTCTTGACCTCTCGTCTTCGCAGGAATGCAGCGGTGGCGCCATCTTGTGCGTGGAATGCTTGAAGTGCAGGCTCTTGAGTGGAAGGAGCACGGAGCCACGGGAGACTTAATAATATTCGCTAGTCAGCCAGTCTAGAAGCCTGGGACATTTGCCTGAAATAATAATAATAATAATAATAATAATAGAAATAACACCAAAACCAGTCATATACATAATTCAATATCTTAGTCACTCGATCTGTCCATTCCGTCCCTTCAGTACGGGACGCATTTCTGCAAGCTATTTTTTCTAACATGGGAGGTTCGATACGTTTGATTGAGCCTATCCATAAGACTCCTAAAGCTGAGTAAATGCCTCTGAAAGTTGCAAAATATAAAACGTCTATATGATATAAAAACCTTTGTTCACCTTTGCGACTCGATCTGTGGCGCCTAGACCAAGTGCTGACGTCATGTTTACACTTTGTTACCTTTAGACGATTTCCTGGAGCTTAAAGAAACCCTCTCGGGATGATGGGACAGACACAATAACCCCTTCAGACAGAGAATGACTTAGTTACTTTGTTCTAGGTAACCGGACGATTTTATTCAACTTAGGAGATCCCCTCGTATCTAACCCCTCCAGTACGAAATTTCTCTCCAGAGTTGAAGAAAATCGTCTGGAGGAAGAAAGATGAAAATGGAAAAAAGTGTTAATGTGGACAATGAGTTAGATAAGACTGGTTTGGTTAAGGTAGGGTAGGGATGGGACGGTTGTGGCAGGGTGGGGTAGCGTTGGGTCGGTTATGGCCGGGTGGGGTAAGGTTGGGTTAGTTTTGACAGGGCGGCGTAGGATTGGGCCGGTTTTGGCAGGGTGGGGTAGGAATGGTTCGGTTTTGGCAGGGTGTGGTAGGAATGGTTCGGTTTTGGCAGGGTGGGGTAGCGTTGGCTAGGTTTTGGCCGGGTGGGATAGGATTGAGTTTTTTTGGGCAGGGTGGGGTAAGGTTGGGTCGGTTTTGGCAGGGTGTGGTAGGAATGGTTCGGTTTTGGCTGGGTGGGGTAGCGTTGGGTCGGTTTTGGCCGGGTGGGGCAGGATTGAGTCTTTTTTGGCAGGGTGGGGTAGGATTGGGTCGGTTTTGGCATGGTGGGGTAGGGTTGGATCGGTTTTGGCAGGGTGGGGTAGGGTTGGGTCGATTTTGGCAGGGTGGGGTAGGACTGGGTCAGTTTTGTCAGGGTGAGGTAGGATTGTGTCGGTTATGACAGAGTATAGCATAGGTCTTGGTTGGTTTTGGCAGCGTGGGTTAGGATTTGGTCGGTTTTGGCAGAGTGGGGTTTGATTGGGTCGGTTTTGGCAGGGTGGGGTAAGATTGGGTCGGTTTTTGCAGGGTGAGGTAGGATTGGGTCATTTTGGACAGGGTGTTAGGACTCCATATTATAATTACAAATCATAATAGTTCCGTCATATCCAACGCCTATTTCACTCAGTTATACTACAGTGTCTCATCAGATTTGGGGCGATCTTCTCTACGATTTTTGTTCTTCCCCGCTTAGTTCAGTCCTTTAGTTCATTCATGACCCTTGGCTTTCCTTTTTTTTTTTTTTTTTTTATGTGGTAGAGCGCAGGTGCACGAGGCTAGACCACCATAAGTCCAGAATATTTAAGGGTAGGCCACCAAACTACGCCCTGGTAACGTCTGCATGTCAAAACATCTGCCCACCTCTGGGACTTGAACTGCGGAGCGCTGGACGCAGAGCTCCCGGTCGCGGATGTCACTTTTACACTTTGTTAGCTTCTGACGATATCCTACAGCTTCAGAAAATCCTCTTAGGATGACGGGACAGAATCATTTAACCCTTCAGACCAAGAACGATTTATTTACTTTGTCCTAGCTGACCGCACGATTTTATTCAACTTAGGAGATCCCCTGACAGAGAAGGGGTTGATCCTGGCTGTATCTAACCCCTCAGATTCAAAATTCCTCTCCAGAGCTGAAGAAAATCGTCTGGAGAAAGAATGAAGAAAACTGAAGAAAGTGTTAGAGTGAAAAATGAGTTAGATAAGATTGGTTTGGTTAGGACAGGGTAGGGTTGGGTCGGTTATGCCAGGGTGGGGTAGGGTTGGGTCGGTTTTGGCAGGGTGAAGTAGGACTGGGATAGTTTTGGCAGGGTGGGGTAGGACTTGGATGGTTTTTGCAGGGTGGGGTAGGATTGGGTCGGTTATGGCAGGGTGGGGTAGGGATGGGTCGGTCTTGGCAGGGTGGGGATGGGACGGGTCGGTCTTGGCAGGGGGGGGTAGGGACGGGTCGGTCTTGGCAGGGTGGGGTAGGAATGGGTCGGTCTTGGTAGTGTGGGGTAAGATCGGGTCGGTTTTGGCAGGATGGGGTAGGATTGGGTCGGATATGGCAGGGTAGGGTAAGATCGGGTCGGTTTTGACAGGGTGGGGTAGGATTGGGTCGGTTTTGGCGGGGTGGGGTAGGGAAGGGTCGGTCTTGGCAGGGTGGGGTAGGGAAGGGTCGGTCTTGGCAGGGTGGGGTAGGGAAGGGTCGGTCTTGGCAGGGTGGGGTAGAGTGGGTCGGTTTTGGCAGGGTGGGGTAGGATTGGGTCAGAGTTGGCAGGGTGGGATAGGAATGGCTTAGTTTTGGCTGGGTGGGATAGGTATGGGTCGGTTTTGTCAGGGTGGGGAAGGGTTGGGTCGGTTTTGGCAGAGTATTGGTTAGGTTTCGGTTGGTTTTGGCAGGGTGGGGCAGGATTGGGTCGGTTTTGGCAGGGTGGGGAATGATTAGGTCAGTTTTGGCAGAGTGGAGTAGAATTGAGTTGGTTTTGGTAGGGTGGGGTAGGGTTTGCTCGGTTTTGGTAGAGTGCGGTGGGATTGGATCGGTTTTGGCAGGGTGGGGTAGGATTGGGTCGGTTTTGGAAGGGTGAGGTAGGATTGGGTCGGTTTGGACAGGGTAGGGTAGGTGTGAGTCGGTTTTGGCAGGGTGGGCAAGGATTGGGTTGCATTTGTCAAGGTGGGGTAGAATTGGGTTGGTTTTGGCAGAGTAGGGTAGGGATGGGTCGGTTATGGCAAGGTAGGGTAGGATTGGGTCGGTTTTGGCCGGGTGAAGTAGGATGGGGTCGGTT
The DNA here is from genome assembly GCF_032717465.1 of Coenobita brevimanus. Taxonomy (NCBI): domain Eukaryota; kingdom Metazoa; phylum Arthropoda; class Malacostraca; order Decapoda; family Coenobitidae; genus Coenobita; species Coenobita brevimanus. Next base: position 93,314 of record NW_027642977.1, read on the forward strand.
TTGACAGGGTGGGGTAAGATTGGGTCGGTTTTTGGCAGGGTGGGAATGGATTGGTCGGGTTTGGCAGGGTGGAGTAGGACTGGGTTGGTTTTGGCAGGGTGGGGTAGGATTGTGTCGGTCTTGACAGGGTGGGGTAAGGTTGGGTTGGTTTTGGCAGTATGGGGTAGGGATGGGTCGAGTTGCGTTTGGGAGGGTAGGATAGGTTATGACAGGGTAAGATAGGGCTGGGTGGTAGTGGACTGGGTAGGGTAGGGCTGGGTAGGGTAGCGTAGGGCTGGGTAGGGTAGGGTAGGCTGAATCAGGGTAGTGTTGGGTACAGAAGAGAGGTGGGTATAACTGCCGTTTAGTTCCGTCATATCCAACGCCTATTTCACTCAGTTATACTACACTGTCTCATCAAATTTGGGGCGATCTTCGCTACGATTTTTGTTTTTCTCCGCTTAGTTCAGTCCTTTAGTTCATTCATGACCCTTGGCTTTCCTTTTTTTTTTTTTTTTTTTTTATGAGGTGGAGCGCAGGGGCACGAGGCTAGACCACCATTAGTCCAGAATATTAAAGGGTAGGCCACCAAGCTACGCCCTGGTAACGTCTACACGTCAAAACATCTGTCCACCTCTGGGACTTGAACTGCGGAGCGCTGGACGCAGAGCTCCCGGTTTGCGGATGTCACTTTTACTCTTTGCTAGCTTCTGACGATATCCTACAGCTTCAGAAAACCCTCTTAGGATGACGGGACAGAATCATTTAATCTTTCAAGCCGAGAACAACTTATTTACATTGTCCTAGCTGACCGCATGATTTTATTCAGCTTAGGAGATCCCCTGACAGAGATGGGGTTGATGATGGCAGTATTTAACCCTTCCAGTTCGAAATTTCTCTCTACTGTAGAGGTGAAGAAAATCATCCAAAGGTAGAGAGAAGAAAACAGGAAAAGTAATGTAGTGGTGAAAGGGCTGTACAGGGGAGGGTAGGTTAAAGTAGGGTAGAGTTGGGTCGGCAATGGCAGGGTAGGGTAGGGTAGGCTGAGGTAGGCTAGTGTAGGGTTGAGAAGAGTAGGGTAGGATAAATTGAACTGAATAAGTATATACAATAAAATCTGGCGATACAACAACCAGGGTCATATGCCGCCGGACGACAACGAGAATAAAAGCACTCGAAAAGATGAAACACACACACACACACACACACACACACACACACACACACACACACACACACACACACACACACACAATACAATTCATAATTAAAACAAGAAAAACACTAAAACACTAAGAACACTAAAACCACTGTATACTAAATTTTACACGGTAGTACAGCTGCCTACACCAAGCAAAGGTTTCCCCCTCCACCACAACAAGCATCCTCTCCAAGTACCAACAGAAGACTACAATCCCTCTCCTGCCCGGTGCTCAGAGAGGTAACGATGGCGCAATTCCCCAACAGTGGACACCATCAGCAAAAGCTGAAGAGTCAGGGGGACGAAGCATTCCACACAGAAACTAGGGGGAGAGTCCTCCATTAAAAATCAATGAGAGAACCAGGAATGGCCCATTCGGAGCCAGCATAAAGCCGTCTCCCACCTGCATTCAGACCTCGGCACCAGGTTCGAATCCCGGCTGGGGCAGGGAACAGTTTAAGGATTTGAATTTCATTAAATCAGGCTTTACTGATCTACCAGAAGACTCGCCGACATGTCGTAAAAATACCCCCGCTAATACCAATACACCAGTCCTGTATGAGACAGCCCTAGCATGTATTCAATATGGACGGTGGGTGTTAGCGCCGAAGTGGTGACATGTGAGGTGTATGGTATGTAGGAGGACTGCTGGGCCTTGATAGCAGGCTGTGAAGCCTATGCCCAGAGTCGGACACATAAAAAAAAAAAAAAAAAAAAAAATGAAGGGGCCCGTTTACCCACAAATATCACACATTTTGTTGGCCCCCACCGCATCCCACCTACTCTGCCAGTGGAAGCAAACAGTGAGTGGTTAGATGAATATCACTGAGCGAGGAAGGGGAGAGGTGAGGATGGGCGAGAGGCAGCAGCCTTTGCCAGAGCGTCAGCATGCTCATTGCCCACAATGGTACAAAACCACAAAGCAGTCCCTAGCAACCACAGCCATTCTAAAACACTGTAGACAACAAAAGAGGATTGGACGGGAAAACACAAAATGGAGATCGGCAGAGTCGCTAAAAACTGTATAACAAACAGGAGGGAAGCTAAATATCAATTTGACTGCGAGTAAAATAGCAGTAAGTTCTGCGATAAAAGTAGATACGATGGGGGGAAGACTCCTACCACGAATGAAATCGGGAAATATAACACCCAAGCCTGTCCCCTCACGGGATTTCAATCCATCAGTACATACGAGAATCGTGACACTGTGAGAGGAAGCATGTTCTAAAAAAATAGCAAAGAGCCGCCTGTGAGGAAAGAAAGGCCCCTCTCTCAGGAAAGTAAACACACGGTTGCACCCCTGAGAGGAGCCAGAGCCATCCTTGGTACACGCACAGGACAAACAAGAAAGGTTGGAACATCCACATCCCCCATGGCAGCCTTCACCCTGTACCCAAACGGATGTGGATAGCGAGGATACGGCGAGGCAGACACTCCCTCCGGAACAGAGCCAACAAAATCTTCCTGAACTTTAGCAAAGACGGTGACACTAAGGACACTAGTCTGAGGCACTCCCTCCTCTTGAGGATATGAGGGAAACAAGGTGGCACCAATACGGAAAAATTCCATAATCAGTAAAGGCGACCTACCACGCAAACCAAGATGGTGACCTGCAATACCTGGCTTGTGAAACAGTAGGACAACAGCCCCCCGCCAAGAAGCAGGAGTGGACGAATCTCTCCAAATTCTATTTATAAGACTCAGGAGGAAGGACACTGCTTCATCATCCAGGTACCTCAGCACTGCATGGGGAATATTATCGACTCCGGAGAAGTGTCATGACAGGGAAAGGGTAGACCAAAGTTTACACCAAGACAAAGGGATGTTGTAAGTCTCTCCGCCCCCAGAACGGATGTCCAACACCTTAATCTCCTCCACCTCCCTAAGCCTGGCAAAAACCGAAGAACGAGTATCCATACAGGAGACCTCAGCGGTAGGATAGGGTAGGGAACGCTAGGGCAGGGTAGGCTGGGGTAGGGCAGGGTAGGGCAGAGAAAAGTAGGTTAGGATGGGTTGGTTTAGGCTAAAGTAGGACAGAATAGGAGAGGGGTAAAATGTGCCTAGTCCAGGAACGAAAAATATATCAGTTATCCATGTAAGTAGCGTTTTCTATTTCGGTAGATTATTTTCTTGTCTGCCTAAAGTATCGTGATGTACGAACAATGAGATTAGATATCGAAACTGTAAGATGCGAATTAGTTACAAAGACGGTATTTTGTTTTGGCTAACGTTACATCGATACGTTCAGCTAAGAGCAACTCGGCAGAACTGAACAGTATATGACGTGCTAGATGAACGCTGTGACCGGAAAATAAATATATATGTATATATACTTCAGCATACAGTAAGAGATTTTATGTTAACTGAAGAGAAGCCACCACAGCTAATGGGTTAAGTTTACACACACACACACACACACACACACACACACACACACACACACACACACACACACACGTTGTGAAAAGTTTCATTGACGAAGTGGGTGGTTACTGTCCCCCTTGAGCAAGGGGACTGGTGTGTGCGTGTGTGGTCACAGCCTTGCCCTTAGATCGGACTATATGAGCTCTCAGCTCCCTTCCGGGAGGGTAAAAGCTGACGATCACGACCATCAAGTGATCCTGACCGACCCGGTGAATTACACACACACACACACACACACACACACACACACACACACACACCATTACTTGCAACTGGCTGGCCTATCATACAGCCATATCCTATATTCATGAAGTACAACACATCTTACATTTATGTAGTATGTGAAAAAAAAAAAGATGGTTATATAATACAGAACTGGGAAATATGATGATGATGATGATGATGATGATGATGATGATGAGAGGGGAGTAAACAGGGTGAGATGAGGAGAATGAGAGAGATGGATGGACATAACAGTGAATGTATTATGTATATTAACCTGACAAATGCCGAAGTAAGCTGGTAAGGGTGAGGTAATATGGAGCCTGACCCTACCGTGACACCATATAATTATTGATTTATCCACCGATAGATCTATCTATCTATCTATAGCCCGACGCCCTAATCCCGCAAAGAGTGGCCGCAGACAAAACGCCTCCAAGTCGCTCTGTCACCCACCATTTGACTACCTTCCCATTTTTTTTTTTTTTTTAAGGAAGGGGGGGAAGGAAGGTTGTGTGGAGGGGAAGGGAAAGTGGGAAAGGAGGAAGGAAGGAGGAGTGGAAAGATGGTGGGCTGGCCACCGTGTTTTTTTTTTTTTTTTGTATAATGGTTTGTTTATATATTTATTTTATTGTTTACTTGTTTAATAATTTTATTTATATATTTATTTGTTGTATTTATTAATTTTGTTTTATTTGTTTGTTTATTGTTTTGTATAACTAGCTAGCTAGCTAAATGTTTCGTTGTTTTTTGTGGTTGATGTCGGGTGGTTTGTTGGCGACTAGCAACAGTATTGCAGTCTGTTGTGGACACTTGTCAGTGTTTGTTGGTAGATGCGGCTACTGTTTGGGTAACTGGTTTGAGTTCATTTCGTTCCCGTAGAGTTTCATAGGGAGTGTATGGGATGTGGGTCGTTGTGAGATGCGGGACTCGCTAGCGGGAGTTAGGTCGGGCTGGGATTGTAGTTCTGGAGGGAGATTTAGTAGATGGTGATAGAGTCTTGGTTTTCTGCTATGGTTTTTAGGCTGCTTGGGAACCATTTGTGTAAGATGAGGTTCCTTTCCTCAGTGATGTTTTTTAAGGTGTTGTACGTTTCGTTATCAAATTCTTCTATTTTTTCCCATATTTTTTTGGCTTGGTTGTGTACTTTAATATTCAAGGGTTTGGTTTTGGTGATTGTATGTATTTGTTCTGTAGTTAAGGTGTAGGGGTAGTGTTGGTTGGTTGCAAATCGGAGAGCCTTATTTTGGATTGTTTGTAGTTTCCTTAGTTGAGTGTGGCTGAAGGTGTGTGTAGGGATGGGTGGATATTCGAGGATGGGAAGAACAAGTGCTTTGACTAGGTGGGTTTTAATTTTTATTGGCATGTCTTTGAATCTGTATAATCGACTGAGTGCTCCAGTGGCTTTTTGTCTCCTGTCATTTGTGCTAGCGAGGTAGCCTGTTGAGTTGATCTTGAAACCTAGTATTTTCCCTTCCTCCTTAAATTCAAATAATTCGTCATTAATTATTAGTGGCTCTTTTCTTTTGTTTGCTAGTTGAATTACTGACAATTTATTAATGTTTGTTCGTATTTTCCACTGATTTTCATAAGCGTTTATTTTCTCAGCTTCTTGTTTGGTTTTGGAATTCATAACGTTCCTTGATGGGCCTGGGTAGTTTACGATCTGGGTAATATCGTCGGCATAACTGATATTTATGCCGTCTGTTGCTTGAGGGGTGTTACTTGTGAAGATGGTGAAAAGAGTTGGGGACAAGACACTCCCCTGGGGGACACCACAACCCAGGGCAAAGCTGGCACCAGTGTAATTATTTATCTTAATATTGGCTTTCCTATCATCTAAAAAATCGCATAGGATTTTCTCAGTTATTGTAGGGAGGTTAAGGTGGAGGAGTTTGTGTTTAAGACCGAGGTGCCACACCTTGTCGAAGGCTTTCGTGATGTCCCTGAGGACCACGTGACACTGACCCTTGTTGGCTTTGTTTATTGCAATATGTTCTGTTGCGACGGCGATTGCATGTGTGGTGCCTCTGTGGAATCGGAACCCGTATTGGTTTGTGTTGTATAAGTCATTGCTTTCTAGGTGTATTCTTAGTCTATTGTTAATTATTCGTTCTAGGATTTTTCCAGGGACTTCTAATAGAGATATTGGTCTGTGGTTTTCTACTAGATGAGGATTTTTATTCTTTTTAGGGATTAACTTTATTGTTGCTTCTTTAAACTTGTCTGGGAAATATCCAGCTGAGATGGTTGCATTAAATATGTGTCTTCGAGTTTCTTTGGCTATGCTGGGGAGGTTGGATAGAATAGTTTTGTTGACTCCGGTTTCTCCTGGGCAGGTTTTTCTCATGTTTTTTATGATGGCAGTAATTTCTCCTTCCGTGATGGGGGAGGTAAAGATTGTGTCAGAATCTAGTCTGGCTGGGTCTGCTGAATGATATGGAGTGAGTCTGTCGTGGTTGTTGATTAGATATTCTCTTACGTTGTTTTCGTGTGTTTGGTCGTTTTGTTCTTCGTCCTGTTCTTGAAAAATGGATTCCCAGTGTGATCTGTGGGTGTTTTCTTTTTCTGAGGGGGAGTGTTTTCTTTCTCCGTGGGGGTCAAGTATGTAGTGTGGGTCGGGGTTAGAGTAGCCTGAGAGAGTTTTTATTTTTCGCCAGAAGATGGTGGGGTCGTTGTATGAGTTGGCGGTGTTGGTAATGATGCTGGCCCAGTGTGTGTTATGTTCTGTCATTAAGGATGTGTGCAGCTGAGCTTGGAGCGCTTTGTATTGTGTGAAGTGTGCTCTTGTCCAGCCGTGTGTTTGGGAGTGTGATCTAAGTGCATTGTATTGTTGGATGAGAATCTGTGTGTCTCTGCTGTGTTTTGGATGTGTTATTGTTCTGTGAGAAGTTGTGGGGATGTTGTTATTGATTGCACATTTGATTGAGGAGTACCAACTCTCGAGGGACTGATCTATGTCTTCGAGTGTGCCTTCTTCAGGGTTAGGGAAGTTTGTAAAAGCTGTACATAATTCTTGTTTGAAATCTTCCCAGTTGGCCAAGGAGAAATTGGGTCTGGGTGTAGTGGGGACAAGTATTGGGGCAGAGGAGATTGTAGCAATGATAGGGGTGTGGTCGCTGGTAGTGAGAGGCCCAGGGGAGAAGTAGATGTTGTGATGTGCATTCATGTTACTTAATGCTATATCTGGGGTGGTGGTGGAGTTGTGGGAATAGTATGTGGGGAAATGGGGTCCTATAAATCTTATTGTGGTGTCAGAGATTAGTCTGGCTAGTTGTCTCCCGACGATGTTCGAGTTCCTGTTACCCAGGAGATGGTGTCTGGCGTTGAGATCTCCTATAAGATATACAGGAGTGTTCCTTCTGAATAGGTTTATGAAATCCGGGGTTGGGAGGTATGGTCGGCTAGGAGGGAGGTATGCTGTGGCAATGATGATATGCCCGTGTGTGTTTGGATTTCTGCAGCTAACATATCGGAGATGAAATGATCTAGGATTTTGTACTGTAGGTTGTTTTTTAGTGCTATGGCTGTTCCGTCCATGGGGCGGTTATAGAAATTTCTTTTGTGTATGGAGTAGCCTGGGATGCGTAGAGAACTGTGTGTGGGGATGCCATGGCTATTTATTAAGATGATATCAGGGTCAATGTTACGGTAAGTGTTGATTAGTCCTAGTCTACGACCAGACCAGTTCAGAACGTTGTGCTGGATAATTTTCATGTTCTATGTCTTTGAGGTCTAGCCTGGGCGGCTTGAGATGTCTTGGTATGGGATTCCAGTCCTTGAAGAAGGAATCTTTCTTCCTCTGTGCCGGTCGGATCAAGTGCTGGAAATTGTCAAATTTTTCCGAGATTGTTCTTTATTCGTTGACAGCAGAGTCTGAATTCATTATTTTGTTGTTGTTTTACTAAGGCTTTGTTTTCTTTGATGGCTTTTGCAAGTTCACGGTGTTTGTATTCCTTGTTGGGCTTCAATATTGTGGGGAGGACTGCCACTTCAACTGCAGCGTCTTTCCGGTTTAGTTCTTGGTCCTCTTCCCTTTCATTTTCTTCTTCTTCTTCTGAGGGGCTTGTGTGTCCGTCAGAGTCCGAGTTAGCTGCATGGGCTGCGTCTTCGTTATTGTTGTGGGAGTGGGTTGCCCCTTCCTGGGCAAGAGTTTCTATTCCGTTAAGGGGGGAGTCAGTTGATATTTCTCCTTCATTTCCTTCTTCAGTGTAGGAGGTTGGGGGTGGTCTTGAGGAAGGTTCTGGGGAATTTGAGGTTTCATTAGGTGGGGGGAAAGGCAGGTTTATTGTTGTTTCTGGAATGACTGCTCTGATTATTTTTTCCGAGGGGGGGTTAGGGGGGAGTTTCAGTACTGGAAGTCCGTTTAGTATGCAACTTTGTTCAAGTATCTTGTTGAAGCATCCTGGGGTTGCTAGTTCATGCATGTGTGCGTTTAAGATCAGAACCATGTAGTCTGAAAACTTGTTGGTGGGTGCAGTGTTTTGAAGGGCTTCTGTTGGGAGGTTTGGGGAGTTTTTTGTTGCTTGGGCGAAACTTGTTCCTGGGCGGATTGAGGCAGGAGATGGGGTTTGAGGTGTGTTTATGCTGCTTTTTACTATTTCCTTCCTGCTGGGGCATTTCATAGCTGTGGTGCTGTGCTCTCCTCCACAGTTTATGCATTTTTTTGTGGCTGACTTGCATTTACTCCATCTGTGTTCGGTGGAGGTACATTCAGAGCAGACTGAGTAGTCCTTGGGTTTGGGGCAGTCGTTGGTAGAGTGAGAGTTTAGTTCATAACATCTCATGCAGACGGTAACGTTAATGAACTTCTCGGCTTGAATTTGGTGTCTGCTAATACATATATGGAATAGTTTGAGGCCTTCCATAGCCTTTTCAGCCATTTTTGATTCTTCAAATTCGATTTTCATGGTATTTCTCTGACCGAATATGGATATCTTGGTTACTTTGGCCCAGGTGTTTTTGTCCGTGAGTTCGTGTTCTATTTCTTCTTCAGTGTGACAGTAGATTATATCATCTACTTTTGTGCAGATGATGCTCCTCTTTGCTCTTATTTCTGGTGGGAGGACTGGAGTATATCCATTTTCCTGGAGTGGTTTTCTTACTGCAGGGGACAGCAATAGTTCTGTGTCTTCTTCTGTTGCAGTAGTGGCAATGATGAACTCGTTCGAGGCGTGAAGTCCGGTGATCTTGATGTTGGAAGGTGCAATTGTTTCTAATAGTTTCAGTTTCGTTTGTGTCTCCTGAGGAGATCTGTGTTTGATTTTTACCTTACCCATTTTTGAGGTTCATGAGGTACAGAGTCCTGAGGAGAGCCTCTAGTAGGTCTCCAGAGTGGTCCTTTCTACCTAATATCTTAGGCTGGTATCCTAAGCTCCCCCCCCCCTCTAAAGGGAGTGACCACTTGCTAGGTCAAAGGAGCACCTAAGATTCCTATTCCTACTTAAGCAAGCCCACCCTGATGCCCTCGTGCCTCTGGCCTCGGGGTTCGGCGTCGTACCACACCAGGGTATCTACGGGGCGGGCCTATTAGGACCAGAGTCTATCATTAAAATGTGAAAATTGTTAGGCGAATGAGCAAGTGAGGAGAAATGACTAAGATTGACGAGTGTATGTCGTTTGAGATGGTTGTAAGTTCATGGCAAAGATGCCGAGTTATAGCCTCTCTGCAGCAGCTATTCGCTCTCCAGCAGTCAGACTGACATGGACATGACTGGTGTTCTGGTATTAGCAGGGGTACTTTTATGACATGTCGGTGGGTCTTCTGGTAGATCAGAAAAGTCTGCTTTTTAAGAAATTCAAATCCTTAAACTGTTCCTTGCCCCAGCCGGGATTAGAACCTGGGTCCATTAGGATTCCAGGCATATCATTTAGGAATATTTGTTGCAAAATGGTCCAAGAACATAACCAAAATCCAAATTTGTACCAAAAATCTGGCTGTTCAATAAATGTTTAGGCTAATGAAGCCACTTTGGTGAGCCATGTGATGTCACGAGGGGTGGTGGGCGGAGCTTACCACCCGACGTGTGCAAGAGTCTGCCTGTTGGAGTTATTTTACCATGGGAAAGACAGAACAGGAAGACAGAAGAACAGACACAGAAAAAGAATGATACAGCAGACCCTCTCTACACCAGATCAATGTGGGGGGATGGGGGAAGCCCGATCCGATAAAGCCGATAATCTGGTAAGTCCAATGGCTCCCCCACAAGTTGGATTTCAAGCACATAATGGAAAATCTATCTATCTATCTATTGCCAGACCCCTCAATCCCGTACGGGGTGGCCACAAACAAATCGCCTCCATGTCGCCCTGTCCCCCGCCATTTCACTCCCCTGCTCCAAACTCACACCCCCCTCTCTCATATATCTCTCCACCTCATCCCTCCATCTCACCCTCGGCCTCCCCCTCCCTCTCCCCCCCTCCACCTCACTCACATACTCTCTCCTCGTCAGTCTCTCACCCTCCATCTGATTTCCTTATGGTAAGTAAAATAATGTGATAGAAAATATTAGGGTAATAAACAGAGGTGGTTTGGCCTTGTGGAGAAGATGGAGACTGAGACACTAGCTAGGACAGTGTGTGTGAGTGAGATTGAGGAGGGCAGAGGGAGGGGCAGACCAAGGATGAGATGCAGGGATGGAGTGGAGAGTTATATGAGAGACTGGGGTGTACGCTGGGGGAAGGACAGTGAAATGGCAGGGGACAGGGCAACATGGAGACAGTTTGTTTGTTGGCACCCCTTACGGGATTAAGGTATCTGGCAACAGATAGATGGAAAAAATAATGTCTTATCTGTCTGGCTGTAGATAGGTAGATAGACAGAATAAATTACTGGGCCTTACTTGTAACAAAGGCTTTTTGTATCCTGGCTCCCTCTCTGCACCATCTTCACCTTGTTCTTCAGTTTACTCACCAGACTGCCGCCTTCTTGCATCACCTTAGCCACATCTTTCGTCTCTTTGGTTATCTTTTAGACTTTCTCTTCTGCTTCCTTCATCCTGCAAAATCAATTTTCATAATCAGTACAACATTGTCATTTACAGTTGTATTCTTGGTGGATTTGGATATTTCTCAACACCACTTTTTGAGCCATTTATTGTGCACATCTCATCTCAGTGTGCTTTTGTATATTACTGATGCCAACACTATTACTATACAAGCACCATAAATAACAGTACACAATGTTGACGTGTAATATACAAAAAGGGTTGTTATGAGGGAGGGTTGTATATGAGAGAGGGGGTTGTGAGCTGGGGACAGGACAGTGAAATGGCAGGGGACAGGGCGATATGGAGGCGATTTGTTTGTGGCCACCCCTTATGGGATTAAGGCGTCTGGCAATAGATAGATAGATGGATAGATAGGCTGTTAAGGAAGAGCTGCTATCAAGCCTTCCTGTGCCCCCTACACCATTTAACCCTTTGACCAGACCTGATCCACTGCAGTTTTTATTCATGCTAACACCAAAGCATTTTATAAAACTAAAACAATTACTAGCAGTCACAGGCTTACACAAACTAATTCAAAGTAACTTTCTCTGCAAATGGTCCATCTAAAAGTTATATTTAGGCAAACACTACATGATGTTACTCAGGCTCACACTAGTGCATAATAGATGCTGACATACACTACGTCAGGTAATACAGCATCAGTACAGGTACCTCAGGTTAAAAAAAAAAAAAAACAGCATACATTCAAAAGTGGTATTTCCCTCCTCAGTTAGCTCAAGTACTATTAAAAGTGTGACACTCTGCCTCTCACATCCCTACCCCCGACGTTCACACTTCACACTTTCCGCACCCAACTGTCATCCTCCATCCTCTCCACATGCCCAAACCATCTCAATCTACCCCTCATCACCACAACACCAATACACTCCAGTCCCAACCTTCCTCTCAACTCTTCAATCATAAACCAGCCCCCCAGGCCTCACACCCAAGGACACACTACACATCCTTTTAATCACTGTCATTTCTGTATATTTGAGCCTACAGATCTCGTCTTCCTTTACTGCCCAGGTCTCACTACCATACAGCATTACACTGCTAACACATGCTGCATACAAAGGTCCCCTAGCATGGAGGGAGAGCCCTCTCAATGTCAGGGGAGGCAACAGCTCCCTGAACTTCTTCCAACCACTCCTCACTCTGGCCACAGACCTAGCTCCAGTCCCACCTCCAGCACATAACATGTCTCCCAAATAAGGAAACTCTTCCTTATACCTAAGAGGAGGAGGAGGAGGAGAAAAAGGAAGAAGGAAATGATGAAAAGAAGGATGAGGATGAGGAGGAAAAGAGAAAGAGGGAGAAGAGCGCGAAGGAGGAGGAAGAAGTGGAGAATGATAAAGAGAAAGAGGAATGGAAAGGAGAAAGAGGAGGAGAAAAGGGAGGAAAAAAGACGGAAGAGGAGGAGCAGGAGAGGACAGGAGAGGAAAGAAGGGGAGAAGGAGGAGGAGGAGGAGGAGGAGAAGGAGGAGGAGGAGGAGGGGGAGAGGAAATGAGTGTAATAAGGCCGAGCTACACTGCTTAATACATGATAGGCCTACAGTCTTCCCCATACTTTTCAGCATTATAAAAACAATAAGAACAAGGATGACGAGGTTAATACAAAATAAAATGAATAAAGAACAGTTATTAACACTACACCAATATATCTAACTGTCTATAGCATGACGACTCCATCCCGTAAGAACAAACATACCGCCTCCTTATCGCCCTAACCCCCGCAATTTCACTGCCCTCCCCCACAGCACACCCCATACACGTAGCCACTGAGGGGGCTGGGGGGCACTTTGCCCCCCCTGGGAATATTTGGGGGAAATGCTGAAAGGGATATTTGGTATAGTTCTTGTATGACAATACAGTTTTCCTAATTTTACCACGTGTATATTAAACAATATTATCTATTTCCAAAAATTTTATGTGGAAGCAATAATTTCCTTTGAAACTGAAAGCTAAATATAATAAAACCCTTGGGAAAAAAATGACCATTTATAAGTTAACAATTTCCCGTGTCACCGTAGATTATGTGGTTAATATTAGAGCTGTAATGATGTTTTGCACATGAAGCCTGATGAGGTGTAAAAATGGCCTTCCTGTTCCCTCAGCCATATCCTCTCACCCTGCAGCCATATCCTCTCACCCTGTAGCCATATCCTCTCACCCTGCAGCCACTCCTCTCACCCTGCAGCCATATCCTCTCACCCTGCAGCCACATCCTCTCACCCTGCAGCCATATCCTCTCACCCTGCAGCCATATCCTCTCACCCTGCAGCCATATCCTCTCACCCTGCAGCCATATCCTCTCACCCTGTAGCCAGTTGCAAACAAAAACTGCACAATTATTACACACAACTGAAACAAGCAGAATTTTCGAAGACTGCATGAAGCCATTTTGATCACCTCAGACTACTGTACATTATACACGGTAAGGTGTGTCAGGGGCCTCGTTTGAGTGGGGGACAGGGGGACTTGCTTCCCTCCCCCTCCCCCCCACTTTTTGGAGCCTGGGGGACAGAGTATCTTTTGTCCCCCCCACTTTTCTAGGTGAGAATTTTCAAGATGAATAGCTCAACGCCGTTTTATTTTTTTTTTTCCTTAATGGAAAAATCCTTTCAGTGCAGCACAGTACAGTTCAGGTGATATGAAAATCATTCCCTGCTGAGAGGGGCAGGTGGCGTGGTCACCTGAGTCAAGGATTAAGACAGTTTAATCCCAGCAGATGTATTTTTACTTAGGTCAGTCTTGACGTATGCACCACCCCTGATGCCTGAGCCAGTGAGAATCAAACTAAAAGAATAAGTAGTGGAAAACAGAATTTCTACTGCCTACCACCACAACAGTAGTGCAAAACAGAATACCAGACTGGGGGTGGCTGCAGCAGCGGGTTTGAATTTATGCATATGTGCTAAGTGGAGAGAGAGAGAGAGAGAGAGAGAGAGAGAGAGAGAGAGAACCGCAAAGGAAAATAGAGAAAAACGATACGAATGTGGGAAAGTGTGTGTGTTAGGGACACTCACGCCAGATCTCGAGTTTTCATTGGCCCATCCATTCCGCTATTTTTCTTCCAGCAGCCAATCAAAATACAGGGTTTATTTCCGAACATAAACAGATAGTATGGACGCCATTGCATCTCGTATGGTACTTGCTGTGCCGATGTGTGGTATAATTCATTATAATTTCATAGGTTATTACGCAAAATAGCTGTAATTCCTTATATGCACAGAGAGATAAAGATAGCAGGTAAATGATGCACCAAGAGTATAGCGTTGACAGTCATTTTTTCAGTAGTAAAAGTGCTCAAGAAATTTGTGGTACCGAGAAAAAAAAAATTGAGGTAGAACGGAGGGTAGTTAGCATGCAGGTATCGATAATACTACCATCTACGAGAGTACCCTGATGACCAAGGATACTAGTGACATGGAGATGTCTTTGCTATAGTAGCCGCAGCGAGAAATGAACGCTGTGGTGGGGCAGGCGGGATGACCTGGGATTCCCCCATTGTTGCCATATCCACATGTCACCGACCATAGAGGTAGGATGTCACCGACCATCGGCCACCGCTGCAGCCCCGCTCCATGATCCTTACCCTGTGTCTCTGGCTTTCTCTTTCTCTCTCGGTTTCTATATAAACTGGTGTATTTCCGAAACTAATTATGAAATTATTATGACTTTTGTTCCACACCACCACTGAGGTAAAAATCAAGGAGAGTTTTCTGTATAAAGGTTTCCCCCCCCTTGTCTGAGGGCAGGTCACTTCTGGCGAGTGTATAATTATAGGTCAGGCGGAGGTATCGGCAAGGCCGCACTCCCCCGCTCATTGCCACATTTAGGAGGGGGGGGAAACCTTTATACAGAAAACTCTCTTTGATTTTTACCTCAGTGGTGGTGTGGAACAAAAGTCATAATAATTTCATAATTAGTTTCGGAAATACACCAGTTTATATAGAAACCGAGAGAGAAAGAGAAAGCCAGAGACACAGGGTAAGGATCATGGAGCGGGGCTGCAGCGGTGGCCGATGGTCGGTGACATCCTACCTCTATGGTCGGTGACATGTGGATATGGCAACAATGGGGGAATCCCAGGTCATCCCGCCTGCCCCACCACAGCGTTCATTTCTCGCTGCGGCTACTATAGGGCAACTCCAGTGCCTTCTAATTTATTGCTGGTGTTTCCATTTTCTCTCTAATGAAATAGTAGACCTCTGGTAACATTATGTACTGAGTGTTTTTACATACTTGTCCTCTGAAAGCATTATTAGCTATTAACTTAAAGTAACTTCAAGAAAGCTGTCAATATGTGGGGAAAAGATAGTTTTTCTTTAAGACATTGGAACAAATGCGACAGTAATGATGTCAATTTATTTCTGATGACATAAAACATCAAATCTAGGAAAGTTTGTACTGTAGTGTATTATGGGGAAATATTCCAAGTGTTTGGTAACCGTTGGTGTGGCAGATACGATCATGCGAGTGTCGACGGCTTGGCGCCATGGGCTAACCCTCGGAGATGTACACCCAACACTGGCAAGAGCGACACTGAGGCCACTGACTCTGGGCTTTTTTTTTGAAAGATTCCCTGCACCTATAGTGCAGGCCGGGCCATACATTAGCCCGGTCATTGGTGTATGGGCTGATTAAAGAAGAGTAAGTGGGGAGAACAGGACCTGGGGAATGCCCAGCACACACGTCCTGTCTCCTGGCTTTGTGGTGTGTGTGCTGCTGGCATGGGGGTTTTATAGGTAGTGGCAGACTGATGGGCGCCGCATTGGGGGCGGGGCTTGCAACAAGGGAAACTCCCATAAAATAGAGGGGAGCCTTATGTAACTTCGACGAATCTTTATAGTGATCAGTCTTTTCGTTTTTTTTTTCTCTCTCTCTTGTTCTTGCGTTGCCTCCATGTTAAGCCCCGTACACACTGGGCATCAAGTTGCGCAACGTGTTGAAAATCACCATGTCACTGCATCAGCCTCGCGTGATGGTGACAGGCAAGCAGGGTGGAGTCAACCTTGTATGTGCTGCCCTCGCGCGACGATGACGACTCACGTTGGCCTTGACAATCCAATGGTGCCACTTGTACAAATTTTGTGGGTAATTCACTGTCAGATTTTGAAAACTGTACAGTACTGAACGTAGGCAAGACCATGGGAGATACTACATACAACTTAGATAACAAAGTAATTAGTAAATCGGAATGCGAGAGAGATCTAGGAGTTATGGTTAGTAAGACCTCAACCTAGGCAGAAGTGTATTAATGCTAGAAATAAAGCAAATAGGCTCCTACGATTTATATCGAGGAGCAATTTTGCAACTTTATTTAGCATTAATAAGGCCACATTTAGACTACGCCGTGCAATTTTGGTGTCCGTACTATTGAATGGATATAAAGTCGCCTGAAAACGTACAGAGAATAATGACAAAAATGACACATGATGTTCGGAACCTGCCACATGAAGACAGACTAAAAAAGACTAAATCTGCACCGACTAGGAAGACGTAGAGTAATGGGAGACTTAATTGAGGTGTTTAAGTGAAGGAAGGGAATAAGTAAAGGAGATATTAGCAAGGTACAGAACTTAAAGTGGGCATACAGGATAGAACTAGAAGTAATGGTTTCAAACTGGAAAAAATCCGTTATAAGAACATAAGAAGAGAGGATAACTGCAGTAGGCCGGTTGGCCCATGCTAGGCAGCTCCTAGAAGAGTAACTGAACTACTAGAATGATATAAGGATAGCAAAGAAGATATGAAGTGCTATGAAAAGGATGCAAAGCCACTGCACTATTTTTCTGCCACTGAACTGTGTGATATAAGCTGCAAAAAGACAAAAACCTAGGCCAAGTTAGGGCAACAAAAGTATAGTGTGTAGTTCACACTTTAAATCCATAAAGATTTTTGTTCATTCTCAGCATATAGTAATTGTCATAGCTCAGTGGCAGAGGACGACTGTACTAGGGTTCAACATCCCTTCCACAGAACTTCATTATTAGCGCCATGATGATGATCTGTTACAGCTCAACATTCAAGATGGCAAGTCTACGCCTAGATAAAATGACCTGAGTATAGCTGACGCCTAGTGATGTAGTGGGTGAAGGCACTGCGGCAGGATGGGGCCAGTCAGGGCTTAGATCTGAGGCACAGTTGAGGTTTGCTGATTACATTGCCATTCAGGATGCTGGCCAGCCTTCCCCTAACCCCACTGTGGCAGGGAATAAATATACTGTATGCGATGTATCTTATGGACATCCAGCTGATTTCAAGTACTGTGTTTTGGTGGCAAAGCTGGGCTGCAATGCTATAAAAAAAATATATCTATATATGCCTGTCACCCCTTATAACAATACTTAAGACTGAAAATCATTGAGGATCAGCTAAGTTAAACTACTGCTTTCTCAAAACAAAAGGTGTCAGTCAGAAAGGTAGTCCCACAAGAGGTGAGGCGAGGTGTTAATGAGAGGTATTCCCGGGGGTAGGGTGGGGTGGGGTGGGGTGGAGGCAGGTGTGAAGTAAGGTGTGAGGCTGAACCCCATGTGATTATAGTGCTCCAGGCTGTCTATTAATATCTATATTTATTTATCTATCTAGCTATTTTTAAACCTATCTATCTATCCATCTACCTATCCATGTCTACCTAACTGTCTATATATCTATCTGTAGTTCTATAACATTTTCTCCTTCTCTCTCTCCCCCACAATCTCTCCCCACTTCCCTTCCCTAGCTTCCTCCCCACCTCTACCTCCCATTCTGTCTTCCACTCCCTCCACTTCACCTCTCCCCCCCCTCCCTCTCTATCCCTCCTTCCTTCTCAACTACCCCCTTCCAAACACCCCCAGGGCCTCCCCCCACCCAACACCCCAGGGGAGGAAGACCGCCCCTGAGATTTACCTGATAACCCACGTGTACCTTGCCTACCTCACCTGTTTTACCTGTGTGTGTGTGTGTGTGTGTGTGTGTGTGTGTGTGTGTGAAGAAAATGTATGTGTAATTCATTATATGTACACTATTACAATATGCCTGTGTGTACGCCTTTGTGTGTATACGTGTGCGTCTACAAATATGTGCGAGTATCCTAAGCAATAATAATATTCCCTTGTGAGTTGCCAAAATAATATTACTACAACAATATCAACGTTAATTTACAGTAATGGGATTTATGGAGAAACAAACCCGCTACATAAATACATAAAGCGCTACATACATTTACAAATCTAGCTGAAAGACTTAAACGCATTATTATTATTATTGTTATTCTATCTATCTATATACCTAGGCTGCTTCCCCCAAGGAAAGGGAGGTAGCCGAGACAGGACGACTCACTCTCCATTTACTCATCCATTCAAACACATTTATTCGCATCTTAGCCCCAAAGGGGAGAACGGACAGATCCTCACTGCATCACAACGCACAAGGGTCAACTGCGCAATGCAATCAGTGACATCCACAGCAGGGCCCGACAGCAGAACTGGTTTTATTGTTATTATTATTATTAAAGTATTTGTTTAGATTTTACTGCCTAATTCTCTGTCTGTCTGTCTGTCTGTCTGTCTCTCTCTCTCTCTCTCTCTCTCTCTCTCTCTCTCACTTCCTGATAACCCACGTTCACCTGTGGCTTCGTCAGCAGGTTAAAGTCTTTTGCTTCCTCTCTCTCTCTCTCTCTCTCTCTCACACACACACACACACACACACACACACACACACACACACACACACACACACACACACACACACAGATGAGGCCCCAGATAAGGTCCACCACTTCACACTCATTGTTTGTTTTCACGTCCACACCAATGACCTTCTCTCTCTCTCTCTCTCTCTCTCTCTCTCTCTCTCTCTCTCTCTCTCTGTTAACCCAGTATTTCTTTTATCTGTTTCTCTGAATTGGTCATGTTCTCTCTCTCTCTCTCTCTCTCTCTCTCTCTCTCTCTCTCTCTCTCTCTCTCTCAAAACTTTACAATCTCAACACCTTCAGTCTTTTCACCTCCAAGTAATTTGTCTTCCCTAGGGTCATTTTCGCTTCACCCCCCCTATAAATCTTGCCCTCCTACAGCGTCCCCTTCAGCGTCTCAGGCGGAACAAAGGTCAGGGGAGGCGTAACAAAGGTCAAATGAGGTCTTATCTACGTTTAAACTCCGGGATTAGGACAGTGGGGGTGGTGGTGGTCAGGTCTAAAGTAATAATGAAATAGATCATCTAAAGTAATAATGAAACTTTATCTAGCATTAGTAAGGCCACATAGATCATCTAAAGTAATACTGAAACTTTATCTAGCATTAGTAAGGCCACATTTAGACTACGCAGTACAATTTTGGTGTCCTTACTATAGAATGGATATTAATTCGTTAGAAAATGTACAGAGAAGAATGACAAAAATGATACATGACGTCCGGAACCTGTCATATGAAGACAGACTGAAAAGACTAAGTCTGCATTCGCTGAAGAGGCGTTGAGTAAGGGGAGACTTAATTGAGGTGTTTAAGTGGATGAAGGGTATAAATAAGGGAGATATCAGCAAGGTACTTAAAGTGAGCATACAGGATAGAACTAGAAATAATGGTTTCAGACTAGAAAAATTCCGTTTCAGTAAGGAAATCGGTAGAAATTGGTTTGGTAATAGAGTAGTAGACGAATGGAATAAGCTACCTAGTAAAGTAGTTGCTGCCTCTTCCATTGAGAGTTTCAAGCATAGGCTAGATAAGCATATGACTAATAAGGGGTGGATATAGAAAAAAGAAAATCTTATAACCAATACTAATTCATAATTTTTCCTTTTCAGGTTACACTGTGATAGTCTCTATTCTCCTTTCACACTTTCCTGTAAAATGTCCACGCCAGTTTTTCTATACGGCGTGGTGTTCTTTCTGACTTTTTCCTGCCGGTTTCGGCTGGAGGGTTTGGAGGGCGGGGGAGAGCCTTCTTCTTTGCTATCCCTATCTCATTCTAGTAGTTCAGTTACTCTTCTAGGAGCTGCCTAGCATGGGCCAACCGACCTACTGCAGTTATCCTCTCTTCTTATGTTCTTATGTGAATGCTAAATGGTTCATGGTGCTTCTCTCTCTCTCTCTCTCTCTCTCTCTCTCTCTGATGGTTTAGGCCTGTCACCCATTTTTCTTTACATCTCAGGTACACAAAATGAAAATAGAGTCTGTGTAACATTCCTTTCATTTCTGGGTACTGACCGGGTGGGGGAGGGATTAGGGAGGTGGGGGAGGGATTAGGAGGGTGGGGGGAGGGAAGGAGAGGAGGAGGAAGTGGAGGGAAGGAGGGGTAGTGGAGGGAAAGAGGCAAAATGGAGGGATAGTGAAATGGAAGGGTGTGAGAGAGAAGGGTAGGTGAGAAAGGGAGGCTTGGGGGGAGGTGAAAGGAAGAAAAAGAAAGAAATGGAGAATGGAATAATGAGAGAGAGAGAGAGAGAGAGAGAGAGAGAGAGAGAGAGAGAGAGAGAGAGAGAGAGAGAGAGATTATGGAGACGAATGAGAACAGCAAACCAAATTACCGAAGGAAGAAAGGATGGATGAAAGAGGAGACGAAAAGAAAAGAAAAGAATGAAGAGAAAGGAAGGAAGGAGAAAGTGAAGGAGAGAGAGAGGCCAAGGAGGAGGAGGAGAGAGATTAAGACAACAAGAGGGATTAAGGGAGGGAGAGGGAGGTATGGAGGAGGGAGAGGGAGAGGGAAGAGAGGAGGGAAAAAAAATTAAACATAAGAAGAACATAAGAAGAGAGGATAACTGCAGTAGGCCGGTTGGCCCATGCTAGGCAGCTCCTAGAAGAGTAACTGAACTACTAGAATGAGATAAGGATAGCAAAGAAGAAGGTTCTCCCCCGCCCTCCAAACCCTCCAGCCGAAGCCGGTAGGAAAAAGTCAGAAAGAACACCACGCCGTATAGAAAAACTGGCGTGGACATTTTACAGGAAAGTGTGAAAGGAGAATAGAAACTATCATAGTGTTACCTGAAAAGGAAAAATTATGAATTAGTATTGGTTATAAGATTTTCTTTTTTCTATATCCACCCCTTATTTGTCATATGCTTATCTAGCCTATGCTTGAAACTCTCAATGGAAGAGGCAGCAACCACTCAACTAGGTAGCCTACTCCACTCGTCCACCACTCCATTAGCAAACCAACCTCTACCTATTTCCCCACCGAAACGGAACCTGTCTAGCTTGAAACCACCATTTCCAGTTCCATCCTGTATGCTCACCTCAAGCACCCTGCCGACATCTCCCCTATTTACACCCTTCATCCACTCAAACACCTCAATCAAGTCCCCCCCCACTCCACGCCTCTCCAGCGAATGCAGACCCAGTCTCCTCAGTCCGCCCCAACATGACAGGTTCCGGACGTCATGCATCATTCCTGTCACTCCTCTCTGCACATTTTCCAACGAATCAACATCCACTCCACAGCAAGGACACCAAAACTACACTGCGCAGTCCAAATGTGGCCCTACTAATGCTAGTTAAGAACAGGGTAGAGACTGGTTTTGCAATAGAGTAGTAGATGAATGGAATAAGCTACCTAGTAAAGTAGTTGCTGCCTCTTCCATTGAGAGTTTCAAGCATAGGCTACATAAGCATATGACAACTAAGGGGTGGGTATAGAAAAAAAATCTCATAACCAATACTAATTCATTCTTTTCCCTTCTCAGGTTACACTATAATAGTCTCTATTCTCCTTTCACACTTTCCTATAAACAGTCCACGCCAGTTTTTCTATACTGCGTGGTGTTCTTTCTGATTTTTTCCTGCCGGCTTCGGCTGGAGGGTCTTGGAGGGCGGGGGAGAGCCTTCTTCTTTGCTATCCTTATCTCATTCTAGTAGTTCAGTTACTCTTCTAGGAGCTGCCTAGCATGGGCCAACCGGCCTAGTGCAGTTGTCCTCTCTTATGTTAATCTCCAGCACAACTTCCCACCAACAACTCTGACAGAGAGAGAGAGAGAGAGAGAGAGAGAGAGAGAGAGAGAGAGAGAGAGATTCTGCACATTTATAGCCTCGTTTTTTGGAGAGGAAGACGAGAAAGAAAACTCTCTCTCTCTCTCTCTCTCTCTCTCTCTCTCTCTCTCTCTCTCATTATTTCTGTCTTGTCATTCTATCTTTTAGCATTGTGTTTGCCTCCTCCCTCTCTCTCTCTCTCTCTCTCTCTCTCTCTCTCTCTCTCTCTCTCTCTCTCTCTCTCTCTCTCTCTCTCCTTCATATCATACATCTCCACATGTCTCCACTTTGGCACTAAGACCCACCGTCCATACTGAATACACAAAGGAGTACAAAGGAAAGCAAACAGCAACAGACCTTATCGTCCTTTCGAGGCTGTTTGTTACAGAATAGACTATGACTACGAGATCTAACTCTACATGCTGAAGGGTAAAGATAGTAAAGCAAGAAGGTTCACCCCGCCTCCAAACCCTCCAGTTAAAACTGACAGGAAAAAGTGAGAAAAACCACCAAGTAGCATGGAATAACTATGGAAATTTCATAGGAAAGACTGAAAAGGAAAAGTTACATCTATAATACTGTATCAATTTCATCTATAAGGTACCACGCTAGGGCTGTCTCATACAGGACCGGTGTATAGGTATTAGTGGGGGTATTTTACTGTTAGGAAGCTTACTAACACCTCTTCCTGACCGATTTATTTCTGCTTCTGCTCCGTTACTATATTCTACTCATGCAATCGATGACGATATGAAGACATAGGAAGCCAACCAGGGGATAGTAATGAGTCGTTTGGAGAATAAATCGGTAAGGAGGAGGGAAAAACACTGTTGGGAGGAGACTGGTATGTAGGGAGAGTACGGTTTCTATAGGGCATTCGCGGTCCAGCAGCAACATCTCCTCCTCTCTCCAGCATGGCCTCTACTTCTGCCACAGCCTACGACCCGTTGAGGGGGGCTGACCTGGCAGCTGAGCCTGAGGGAGGAGAGCAGACCACCACCATCACTGGCACCGTGAAGTGGTACAGCATCAGGGCCAAGTACGGATTCATCCGGCGCCAGGATTCTGGCGCCGATGTATTTGTACATCGCTCAGGGATCGCTGCTACCTCTTCTCGGCGCCACTCGCCCTTGTTACGTCAGGGCGAGACAGTGGAGTTCCACATTCTCCAGACACCGAAGGGTCCCGAGGCTATACACGTCACTGGACCGGGGGGTGCAGCTGTGCAAGGCTCTGCCTATGCACAGCGGCGCCCCACGGCTCAGGGGCGGTGGCCTGGGGATCCCCGATGTCCTGGGGATGTGAACACCATTGTCGCCATGTGCATCGCGACGGCGAAAGCTTTCTGTGGCGATGACAAGGCAGCTATGCTCGTTCTACTCCCTCAAATCTTTGAGAAGAACGGGCTGCCACGCCTTGTCATCCCTCAGAGCTTCGCTCGTGATGCTCGGCCATTCCCGCGTCAGGAGCGTCACACCACAACGATGCAGCCTCCTAGACCCCGCACAACACCGCGGAAGAGGCTGCAGCTCGACGCTCCCCTAAACAGGGCAACTGCTGCCTCTGCCATTACCACCACTGCACCGCCCACCGAGCCTACACAGACTGCTGCCACAGAAGACTCCTGCTACTCGCCGTCAGTAGTCGAGGAAAGGGCTCCTTCTCCCGTCCCCTCCATCGACAGGGAAGAAGAGGACCTCCTGCCCTCGCCTCCACCACCTGCTACTGACGGCGAGCCGAAGAAGAAGAAGAAGGGGAAGAAAGGCAGGCCTCCACCACCACTTGACGAGATGGAGACAGACTATCCTGTGTCTCCACCGCCACCACACGCCTCTGAACCTGACCTCAGCTACAACAAATTCCTCAGCCAGGCAGAAATCTCCAGCATTGTGAAGTCGGTCGTTAATCCCGACATTCTCCTAGGCCGTCTAAAACAGACAGACCTATCCTTATTTTCCAAATTGACCAGCCCCAGCAGTTCCTCGTAGAGGCTGCTCCACATTCGTCACTGACAACTCTGGGCGGGCTCTACACCCTGAGCCCGGGTTCATTTTATTCGTAACATGGACGAATCTTAACAACAACACAACATTCTATAGGGTCACACACACACACACACACAACCCCTACCCCGTCGCTCCGGAGGGCGTACATGCATTCATTCAGACATATTTATACATACAGTATATACATGCATCATATATATATATAGATAGATAGATAGATAGATACAGTACATAGAGAGAGAGAGAGAGAGAGAGAGAGAGAGAGAATAAACTGGCTTAAACCAACACCAACAGGAGCATCGCTCATTGTGAAAACATTGTTCACCTGTGTCAAGATTTTTTTTTTTTTTTTTTGATCGATTGAACGCAGGTCTGCTAAGTTTATATTTTAGAATAAAGCATTAGAATGGCCATACAATATACATCTCAAGCCAAAAGCAATGCATTCCGTCGGACAAGCAGACAAAGCAGCTGGAAGGTGAGGTGAAGAGTCAAGATGCAAAATACAGAGGAAACAAAGGCAAACATTCTCTGAGGCTCACACTGCGCTCACGTCCCTGGGGATTGTCATGGAGGGCTGAAGGGAATCACAGGTCACAAGATCCACCTGTCCATACTTGCCACTCCTTAACCCTTTCTTCCCTATGCTGCTCTCTCTCTCTCTCTCTCTCTCTCTCTCTCTCTCTCTCTCTCTCTGCAAACGCACCAAACAAAATGTAAGCAAAAAGTATATATATATATATATATATATATATATATATATATATACGTGGAGGGATTGCATATACCGGTAATGACTTTATTGACGTGGAACAAAGTGTACAAGTCCTGGAGTATGATAGTGAGAGAGGGGCGCGCGCACACACGCGCACACACAACACACACACGCACGCACACACACACACACACACACACACACACACACACACACACACACACACACACACACACACACACACACACACACACACCAGAATATATTGTCCCTTGAGAATTAGCCTCCCTCCTCAGGTCACACACACTCTTGGCTGCCTTTCATTTTAACTTCCTTCTTCCTTATGTATTATGAAACTTACCTCTACATCAAATCCTTTATCAATACTCCTCTTATGTTTCCTTTTCTCGCTCGCTCGCTGGCTCGAGAGAGAGAGAGAGAGAGAGACAGACAGACAGAGAGAGAGAGACAGACAGACAGACAGACAGAAACAGAGACAGACAGAGATGAGTTGAAGGGGAGAGGCTGATGCAGTACATTTAAGGTTATTAAATACGACGATGCATTACGGATGACTTGATGAGCCTTATAATGGGATACTGACTGCATAAATCTATCTCTATCTATTGCCAGACGCCTCAATCCCGTTTGGGGTGGCCACAAACAAATCGCCTCCAAGTCGCCCTGTCCCCCGCCATTTCACTACCCTGCTCCCAACTCACACCCCCCTCTCTCATATACCTCTCCACCCCATCCCTCCATCTCATCCTCGGTCTCCCCCTCCCTCTTCCACCCTCCACCTCACTCACATACACTCTCTTCGTCAGTCTTTCACCCTCCATCCTCTCCACATGGCCAAACCACCTCAGTGTGTTCCTCACAACGCTTCCTATCACATCCACATCAACACCACAACGCTCCTTTATATCCTCATTCGTCAGCCTGTCTCTCCACGTGACTCCACAGGCTCCTCTTAAATAACTCATTTCCACTGCTCTCACTCTTGACTTGTGTCCTTCCAACAATGTCCAAGCTTCACTTCCGTACGTTAGAGTTGGTATCACAATACTGTCATGTAGTAACTTTTTCACTTCCATGCTCACTTCCCTGTTTCTTATCACTGCTTTCAAGGAACCAGCAACCTTTCTTCCCTGCTGTACCCTTTCAAGCACTTCACCCTCCAAACCTCCATCCTTACTCATCACACTACCCAAATACTTAAACGTACTCACATTTTCCAATTCCTCACCATCCAACCTCGCTATACATTCACTGACTTCACCTCTCTCAAAGACCATCACTTTACTCTTCCCTACATTCACCTTTAGGTTCCGTTTCTTACACACTCTCTCAAACTCATCCACCAAGCCTTGCAGTTCCCCTTCATCTTCACTCAACAACACAGTATCATCTGCAAACAACAGTACAGGGAGTTTCCAAACACTATCCTCTCTCACCAGGGCCACTCCAACATCCACTACCCTACCTTGTACCTCTTTTATTACCCCATCCATGTACAGATTGAACAACCATGGAGACATGACACATCCCTGTTTCAAACCAACTTTCAAAGAGAAAAATTCACTTAGTTCACCATCCACACGCACTGCAGCCTTCGCACCATCGTACATACTCTTCACAGCATTCAACAACTTCCCATCTACTCCATATATTCTTAACACTTTCCACAATCCTTGTCTATCCACCCTGTCATATGCTTTCTCCAAATCCATGAAAGCCGCATACAACTTCTTTCCCTTCTCTATAAACTTTTCCACTAAAGATCTAAGAATGAATATCTGATCTACACAACCTCTTCCCTTCCTAAAGCCTCCCTGTTCTTCTCCAACTAATTTCTCTGTTCTTTCTCTAACTCTGTCTATAAGTATCCTACCATACACTGCATAAGTACAGCATGATAAATACAGTATTTTCCTTTGTATTTCAAGACCATGAAAAAAGAGATTATAAAATATAATGAAAACACATCACAACAAAATGTTACAAAAAACGTACATACATACAGAGAGAGAGAGAGAGAGAGAGAGAGAGAGAGAGAGAGAGAGAGTAGCACCAGACAGGTGAAGATGTCTTTCCAGATTAGACGATACACCTGTACTGGTCATCAAAGGGACTCCTAACCTCACTCACGCACCTCCCACCCCACCATCCACCAATCACAGACATTCCAGTGGGAAGAGAGTGGGATGAGGAGAGGAGAGAGATAAGCAAGGAGAAGGTTGGAGCTGACTGAGACAAGAACATAAGAACATAAGAAGAGAGGATAACTGCAGTAGGCCGGTTGGCCCATGCTAGGCAGCTCCTAGAAGAGTAACTGAACTACTAGAATGAGATAAGGATAGCAAAGAAGAAGGCTCTCCCCCGCCCTCCAAACCCTCCAGCGGAAGCCGGCAGGAAAAAGTCAGAAAGAACACCACGCCGTATAGAAAAACTGACGATAAAGAGATTTAAAAAACAGAACGAAATGATGTAACAAATTTAGGTTCTGCAATTCCTCTCATGCCTTCATCATTGTGCCGTTGTTTATCGTTCAGTGTCTTTATTTGTTTCACCCCCCCCTCTCTCTCTCTCTCTCTCTCTCTCTCTCCTGTAATCCTCCCCCCCCACCACCCTCTCTCCCCTTCCTTCCTCTCTCTCTAATCGCTTCCCCACTTTACACCTCAATCAATTTTCTCACCACCCTTCTCTTTTCTTCTTTCCTCCTCTCTTTCTCTCCTCTCCTCCCACTTTCGTGTCTCTTCTTTCCTCTCCTCTCTCCTTTCCTCTCCTCTCTCCTTTCCCTCCTTTTTTCCCTTTATCTTTTCTTTCACGTTTTTCTCTTTTCTTTCTCACTTCTCTTTCTCTCCCTTCTTTCCCTTTTCCCCGTGTATTTCTTTCCCTCTTCTTCTCTTTTCGACATCTCCTTACACTTCCTCTTTCTTATGTCGTCTGTGTTCTTTCCTGTATCCTACCTCCTTTCCCCCTTTCATTTCCTCTTTTTTCCCTTTAGCTTTCTTTTCCTTCCCTTTCCTGTTGTTTCTCTTTCTCTCTCCCCTCTCTCTCATGTATCCCTCTCTGTTCCATTCTCTTTTCCATATACCCCTTAACTTCATCTTTTCTTTCTCCTCTCTGCTCCTTTCCACATTCTTCCTTCCACCTTCCTTGCATTCTTCTCTTTATGAAGTCTTTCCTCTATGATTCCTCCTCCTCCTCTTCCTCTCCCCTCCACACACACACACACGTAGGCGCCCCAAAAGTACGGGACGGTACTGTAGGGAAGTACGGTACGGTATGGTATTTTTTTCACCAGTAAGAACGGTGCCAAATTACGGTACGACATTTCTTTAAGTACGGTACGGTACGAAATTACTGTTTTTTCTGTGCCTTTTCCGTACCCATTGCCGTGCTTAATTATTCCAATGTGACTGTCCACTGTCCAGAATAATCCAGATGACAAATACTGACTTGTAGATAGGATAACCTAATTGTTTCCCTGACCAATGTTTTAAGATATAACCTTATGTTTTAGCGTGTGTGTGTGTGTGTGTGTGTGTGTGTGTGTGTGTGTGTGTGTGTGTGTGTGTGTGTGTGTGTGTGTGTGTGTGTTACAGACATATAAGGTAATATTTCTGGTCAAGCCATAATGAACATAGAATAGTGTATACTTTTAGATGGGAGACATGTAAGTAATTACGAGAAGCATATGATAATGGATATTATATACAGTACCACTCGCTCGATGTAGTGCTGCTCTCGGGTGTCTGCGCTTTCCTCTCCTCCATCCTTCTTTCCTTCCATCCTCTTCTGTCTTTCTTTCCTTCAGTCTTTCCTCGTCCTTCTGCCGTTGGGTAACTTTACACTCCCTCCTCCGTCTTTCTTTCCATCATTCTTTCCTCTTCCTTCTACCTGTGGGTGACTTTACACTGAGTGACAAGCCAAATGGTTTCCTGTACACCCGGAAGCCATTTACAGTGCTGGGTGGTAACCGTATAACCAAATTTTGGCGCCTGGTGGTTTAGTGGGTAATTATTGCGCTCCAGTCGGACTGAGCTGGCGAAGGTTTACATCCATGGGGTGGTTGGGGTTTACTGCTCATGTAATGCCACTCAGGGATGAGTGAGGCTGGTCACTCTCATCTTAAATGTCAGGACCATCTGCCTAGGCCCGGGCTCCTACGCTCCTCATGGGGCAACGTAGGATTGGGTGATGGATGGATGAATGATATTTCCTAAACTTGGTAAGACAAAAGTACAGTACTACTGCCCAGGGGGCGGATTCTGAAAGCTCAGAAATCCTCGCAAATCCACCATCTTTGGGCGTAAGAGCAACTTTTCACTTAAGTGCATATTCTGGAGACCTAGAAAACGAGCGCAAACCCTATGCGGCGTTGTCAATTCTCCTCGTAGTTGCGCCATGTGAGGGGCAGCCCTAAGTACATCGTAAGCCTTATAACTCTCCTATTTTTACAAATGTTGTAGCTCAAACATCCCCCAAATCCTGAGAATTAAATCATGCATCAATTAATCCTTAAGTGCATACAACTGTTGCGATTTTTCAAAAAATAATAAGTACAAGTGGCAGAAGACCGTTGAAGACGATGCCAGAATACCATAACGGAGCAAGTACTACTTCGACATATGTGGTAAAACTAGCATTGTCTGCCAATATTGCCTTTACTACAAACAAATTATAGCCTATTGATATAATGTTC
>NW_027642977.1:127500-145000 GCF_032717465.1 Coenobita brevimanus
ACTTAAGTGCCAACTCAGGTGCAAAACATGGTCCCAACTCAAGTGCCAAATTAAATTCCAACTCAAGCGCCAACTTAAGTACAAACTCAAGAGTAAAGACATAGGAAAAAAATATCTTTAACTTCTGCAGTAAATTTCAAAGCATGGACAAGAAGTATGACGTCTGGAACTGTCTCCCTCTGTCTGTATTTCCTGCTTCCTATGATCTCCAGTCTTTTAAACGCAGTGTGTCCAGGCATCTCGAAATGATCGAATCTTGAATTTGACTCTCTCTTGTATTTTGTTCTTCTCTTGGAAGGAACAGTTATGACGGGCTCGTGGCCTTTGGTGCCATCTTCCTCGCATAAAAAAAAAAAAAAATGTGGAGTAATGAGAGAGAGACGGAGGCGAGTCGGAGGTCGTAGAAACAGGGATGATGATGCTGGAAAAAAAACTTACGATCTTATTTCTGTCGTAAATTAAGATTTTTTTTTAAAAGAACAAGAAGGAGACGAGGATTAGAAGTACAATTTGAAGTTCCAGGTTCGTCTAAAACGCGAACCTGGTGGACTGCAGGCTGAGGGTGGTATCCTAGTAAGGCTATGAAGCTTACTAACACCTCCTCCTTACCGATTTATTTCTAATTCTGCTCCGTTACTATATACTTGTGTGTTATTCATGCAATCTATGTCGATATTGAAAAGACATAAGGAGGAAACCCGGGGATATTAATGAGTGGTTTGGAAGATAAATCGCTAAGGAAGAGGTGTTAGGGAGCCTCCTTACACGACGAGAATACAGGACTGACTCTCTCTCTCATCTGCAGCCTTGCATAAAAAAATACAGGTAAGCTTGCTGTTCTTTGTGTAAATCCTGTCATAGCAATAACAGGTGCTGGAGAGGAGGGTCTTGGCCTCGTGGCTTCGATAAGACCGCGTGGCTCTGATGCCTGGTCACACAAACGTCCCTCAGTTGCCACCCTATTCCCCAAAAGAGTAATGGTGGACTGTAGCAGAAGGGTAACTTTAGCCAGGTGTTCACTGGGTTCACATTTCAGATGAACTTGAGGCTGTATCAGCTACCAGTACTACTAAGATTTCTCACTGCACGTGGGAGGAAGCCGGTCACATCAGGACATATGGAAGTGAAAAATGGCTGACGAAGAAAGGGAAACGAATGAATTAATGAGAGAAGAATAAGAGATGAAGGAATGAATGAGGGAGAGATGAAAGTGAATGAATAGATATGAAAAATAAAAAGGAGCAGGTAAAAGACAAGTCATAAAGAATTGTCAACACCGTCAGCCTCACTTTGTCAAACACCAAGTTTTCCTGCTTAGGTTCTTGATTTTACTCCCATCTTCAGCTTTATGTTAGGCTTTCCTCTCTCGTCTGCCTTTTATTTTGCTGATCCTGTTATACATATATTTCCTCCTCTGTCATTTTTTTTCATTGTACATTTCTTCCTTTCTTTGTCTTTTTTTTTTTTTTCAGATTTTACTGTGTATTCCTTGCCTCTTTTGTCACTTTTTTTT
The DNA here is from genome assembly GCF_032717465.1 of Coenobita brevimanus. NCBI lineage: Eukaryota > Metazoa > Arthropoda > Malacostraca > Decapoda > Coenobitidae > Coenobita > Coenobita brevimanus. The sequence goes on from NW_027642977.1 coordinate 129,014, forward strand.
TACTGTATATTATTTTTAACACCACCTGCCTACCTGTCAGCCTGCCAGCCAACTAGATTGCTTTCTTGCCTGCATACTATATATTCCTATATGTTTTGCCTGGCGCTGATGAGAAGCCTACGCGTGGTGGCGTTGGACACCCTGGGTGGAGCAGCTGCGACATGCATCCGCGAGCCAAACCTCCATATATTTCCCTGCACCTCGCCGTGGGGAGGGTGTGCATGGAGAGTCTGTTTACCGAAGTGCATGATGGCAACAGAAGATGAGGAAGATACGAGTGATATGTCTGCATGACTAATGTGCCTGAGGGTTCTGCTATCTGAAATGCATGGTGGCTATTGCCAATGGACAGGAGACTCAAAGGATGAGACAGGCAGTCAGACGGACGGGTAGACAGAGCAGGTTGTTGCTTAACATCGGTTAGTCTAGCTGAGCAGACCCGTCGACCACAATCAGAAACTGCTCCTACGGGACCGTCGTACAGGTACAGTACAGTACATGCAACGTGTAGATATCCGTAATCTCAGTGTGGTAGACAGCTTCTCACAAGAGTCAGACCAAGCCCCTTCTCATGGTGAGGTGCAGGAAACTATGAGTGCACAGTGCCACCACGTGTAGGCTCCTCCTCAGCACCTGGGGACGAAGGCTGACAGGTAATGAAGACAAGAAGAGGGAGGAAAAAGTGGTGACGGCGGCACTGACAGGGAGGAGAAAGGCTTGGCGTTAACAGTGTGGGTGATGTTCCCGGTAACTAAAGTCCCGTCCAGACGATCGAGCAATGCCCGCGGGCACAAGCGAGCAGTTTGCCTGTTGACGGGCTCACCGCTTGTGCCCGCGGGCAAATGCGTAAATTGCCCGTGGCAATTTACACATTTGCCCGCGAGCACAAGCGGTGAGCCCGACGGGCAATTTACACATTTGCCCGCGAGCACAAGCGGTGAGCCCGTCAACAGGCAAACTGCTCGCTTGTGCCCGCGGGCATTGCTCGATCGTCTGGACGGGCCTTAACTAAGCTTTACGACCACACGACACACCATTTATGCCCCTCTCGTTGGCATGGCACACCGCAACACTTCTTCTTAAGCCAATTATTTTGCGTATCACACCTTATTGTTGCTTTAAGTGCTATATTATTATCCGTTTACTTTGCCTTAGTAACACACGAGGATACGTTGACCCATTAGGCAAGTTATTCAAGGAAGGTTTCAGGATGTATCGTCAGCCAGCACGACCACCACCTTTTGTAATGTGTAGCCCTGCAGGGAGACACAGCCACGGAGGAGGAGGAGGAGGAAGACAACGACGACGACGACGATGATAATAATGATGACACGCACGCACGCACATGCACCTGCGTTGACTGGAATATTAATATCCTCCAGTGTTCCGTGTTGTTGGAAGAGGTAGGCTCGGCAGGCAGTGAAGCAGACAGGGAGACAAGAGAAGCATGTAGACGCACGCTGAGACACTTTTGCATGTCCCGTCGCCAGCATATGTTTTTACCAGACGTACAGGCAAACACACGCACCCTAACACACTCCTGCATGTCCCGTCACTAGCATATGATTTTACAAGACGTAGAGGCAAACACACGCACCTTTATTCTACAAGACGCACAGGCAAGCACACGCACCTTAACACACTCTAGCATGTCTCGTCACCAGAATATGATTTGACAAGGGGCGTAGAAGCATGAAAACATTTTGACACGTGTTTGTATGCACCATTTTAAGTCAGGGGTGTAATTTCTATATACAGCTGGTACTGCGTATTGGAAGAAAATGGAGGATCAAATTTACAGCAAGTAATGGAACTGTATTAAGCAACAGTCCTCCAAAACAATGTCTTTTTTTAGATAGCAATGAAACTTTAAAAAGGACGCGTTATCAAGAAGGCGATCCGTAACATGGACTCTGTAAATGTTAACAAGAATCACAGACGCTAGCTGACAGGAGCACATGCTTGGCTTCGCGTGTAAACCACAACTGTCAACTCTCTCATCTTCCCTCACACAGACACGCCAGTTGTTACTCGTGCCCTGAGGTTGACTAGCACGAAAAATCTTGCATAAGGATGAAATAAACTGCTAAATCTGTCCTACGTTGTAGCTTTCCTGACTACGTGTAGACCACAACAGCCAGTCTCTCTCATCTTCCCTCACAAATACGCCAGATGTTACATTGTGCTCTTAGGTTGTCTGAAGAAGAAAAGCTGCTTAGGGATGGAGAAATAATATAGCTAAATATGGCCAAGACTAATATCCAGTATCACCTAACGTTTGTGCGAGTGGCAGAGTTTAATAGTTATAAGGCATCTCTTGCTATTGCCCATCGTTATGTAAAATATTCTCTCCTCAGTCCCTGCTTGTCCTTTACCCCCCTCCCTCCTTTCCTCCATCTCCCAATCCCTCCATTTCTCTCCCTCTCCCTCCATCTCTCCCTCGGCTTCCATCGCTCTCCATTTCCCCCCCTCCCTCCCCCCCTCCTTGCTCTCGCCTTTCACGTCGCTATTTTTGACAGCTGCCCATCTCACCCACGCCGGTATTCGTGACCTGTTTTCCTCTAAGCATCAAGCTCTGTTGGAATCATTCTCTATTGGTTCCTCGATATTTTGGCTACGAAATTCCCTCTGTATATCAGCGTCCTAACAAACCCAGGGCGCCTGTAATATTAAAACAATAATGCTTATCCCTTTCAATCTTATGACGAATTATTCACGCTGTCCCTAAAAGACTTTAGAGACTCTTCGGACTGTAGTTCTTATATATAGTCGTAGATATAGCCTTCATTAACCCCCTCTATTTTTTTTCAGGCAGGGAAGAAGGAACTAATGGCCAGAAGCCGGCAAGCCTTTTACAACAGAAAATTGAAAAGAAAAAAAAAAAGATGAAGTTAAGAAATAGAGATTTAAATTAGAAAATGTCATGCTTTTGAAGGGGTTAACATCATTGCCTAGACTACGCCTCGTCTTACTACAGGGCAATTTTTTCACTTTACAGAAACACCGTAATGGTTTAGTCTCAAAGAACGTCCTTCCTCTGAAAATTAGGAGTATTAACGCCATTACTTAATCTCCATGTTCTTAAGTTTCAAAAGTTTAGGACCCCAAACTGCACCGACAGCTTATATACCCTCTCCGGGAAAAGGTTATAGAGATGAAATTATACATATTAACAGTGACACCAGTTTTATTATACTCTAATGTGCCGATAGTGTGGCAACCAACATCCACTCCTGTAGTGCTGCCTAATGATATTTTCTGTCAGTCCTCTTCCTGTATCATTCATCCTTTCTGTCTATCATTCTTTCTACTTCAGGTGAGTACAGTACATCGCTTAACAAGCTTAATGGTTCCCTGTAACCCTTTGTGCAACGCCGAGTGGTAACCATACACCCACATAACAGATGTGCAGCAGACTATGGTGCCCATGTTAGTGTCATTCTAAATGTGGCATTTATCCATGTAATAAACAGATACTCTTCCGTACGCCTTGCTATGGCGGGGCGTCGTCTGATGCAGGAGAATCACTTCACAGCATGGGAAAGTCATGTCTGACACGAATTACTTTACACGCCAGACATACAATATTCCTCAAATCAGGCCCCCCTTTTATAAGTTATAGTTGTGGTAAGTCTGCATAGGTTAAAGAAAGTGAAAGAACAGTATTGGTTTACTAAGTTAATACAATACATTCACACCCACTACACGTAAAACTTCATTAACAGTGACAGTGTAAAGTGTACAGTGAATGACAACTTGTATACTCGACAGGTATTTTCATTTACATTCCATTATTTCAAAGTCCATAGTCTCAATTTCTTCCAAATGTTTCCTGGCCATACTTTACTTTCTGCAGTTAACTTTGATTACTTTTATTTCCTATGTCCGTAGCTATTTCTTATATCTTCCACTTTATATCCCACCATACTTTATTCACTTTTTTTCCATATCCATATGACAATGTTTTCACAAAGTTTTGTGGCAATATGCAAGTAAAATTTCACTGCACTACAGCCGCCTTCCTCAGCCTTCTCTGCTCCCACAAACTGCTGCTGTCTGCGGCTGCGGTAGGCCACTTGCCGAGATGTTATTTAACATCGATAGTCTGGAATTCTTGAAGTAGACGGTATGAGAGGGGCGAGAGAGAGATGAGGTGGGGATGTGTCCGTGAGTGCTGTGTGCCGGCTACTGCTTTTACCGAGACCTCTCACCGATCCAGGTCACGTTGGTTTGGCAGTGACATCGTCCACTCACCAGTCTTCTGAACTCGACTGAGCAACCAAGGCACATGTGGAGTTTAAAGCATTATTAATACACTTTGGTAAAATGTAATATGTAATATGTTTCAGACATTCAGCCACTCATTCCTCTCAGCCATACTCATTCCTCGTACGAGTTGAATATGAATGAAAATAACTGGGGAAAACTTTCTATTCGATCCCAGACGAAGCAATGATAAAAATTAAATTTTGCAAACAGTGGACGAAATATATACTGAATGAAGAAACCACTTGTTTCACGAGGTACGTAAGAATTAACTTAGTTCTACACAAATAATACGAAAGTTTTTAGGAATTTAATGTCATGACTTGTCAAGACAAACTACCCTGCAGGGGCGGTTGCTTGGCTCCAGTTGTAGTCTGCTCAGCTAGAAACTGCGGGTTTAAACCAATACATGTTAACCATTTTCTCGTCAAGAGGAGTTAAACGACTTTTTTAACCCTTCCAGAGCGACACTTGAACGAACCACAAAAGATTTAATTGACCAAAACCCTATTCAGTCCGAGCTGACTGATGGGAAAAAAGGCAGACTAATACTGCAGGTACCAAAACAATGGAGGCAGTAATTAAGTGTAGTGAAGAGTCAACATTGTGCCAGCCACCGACCCAATATGGTGGACAAAATGTGGATATGGGGGTCAGAGGGTCAGGGTGTAGGAGAGAATATGGGAAAAAAAGAATGTTGGGAGATCAGAAATTGAAGATCATTACTTAAAACACACACACACACACACACTAATGTTCATTGTCAAACAGACCAACAGCAGTACAACTTGAACTGAACAAGCTATCAGATGGTAGCTAAGGAAAACATGACGGTAAATACATAACCTAACTAATAAAATCAAAAATTGAAGCAAGTGACGAACACAGGTCACTTTTCAATAGAACCGAAAGTTTCCCTCACGATTTCTTTATTTTCGTCAATACCTTAATGTAAAAGTACCTATAAATCTAACTAACCCCGTTGTCAGTCCTTAATCTTGCAGTTTAAAGCCACTGCTCCACGATATGGAGAAATACAGGGGACAAGGAAAGGGGCTATGCTGCACCGCGCCTCTCATCACTACTAGCCAATTCCCACCAAACCGTACCCACTCCCTGGATGACCTACCCCACTCGTCGTTATTGCTACAGCCCAGCACTTTCCTACGAACAACCCCCAAAACAAAAACCACCTCCCTCTATATGTGGCTGTCGTAACAATGATTAATATATACATAAACATTTCAGCTGTACACATGCATTAAATGCAGATTTACAAATATTCAACCACCAGTGTCACTCAAATCACTCCTATCACCTATTCTTAAAACTATCACTATCAAATTTAAGTCCAAAATAAAGCTGTACAAGTAGTAAATATAGAACATACCTTCATAAATGGTTAATATCCGACTACCACCTTCCCACTAGATACATCAAGCTTTAGTTCAACGGCTGGATCCACTGTCGATGTCCTCTAACATCAGTCACTAATTTATCCAACTTACTCCCTCACGTATGGACTCTGGTCTAGCGCCGTTCAAGGTTATTCACGTCCCATTGCTCCTGGTTAACTAACTAATTTCATGCGGTTTATTTCACCTCGACTCTGAATGAAGCACCACAGCTTCACGAAACCATGAATATCAGTATGAAGTACTCGACTCCACGGAGGAGAAAAGATACGGAGTAACGACTCAAGGTTAAAACTGCGAGGCCATTACCTTCACGCTATCTAGTGCACAAGCGAGATAAGGGAGAACGGGATATAAGAGAACGGTTACGGGGTAGACTATGTTTAGATTATGAATCGGGAATATATAAGCCTTCCACGTGACACTAAGTTAGTCTTAAATAATTATATTGTGCATGAGCATCCTTCACCATTGATAACATGAGGCTGGTGAATAGTGTCCCATATAACGTATTTTGAGACAAAGATTCATTCCAGTGATAAAAGTCTTTGATCCGGAATATAATGGATGTATTAATAATACAGACAAGAATATTATAGTGTATTTATTGAGTATATAGATGTACATGTTAGGTTACATTATTATCCCGGAAACATTCACACGGCCAACACAAACCCATAGCCGTTTGTTGTGTTAGCTCTGTTAATCCTAAGTATCAGGTGGATTGGACTGGACAAAATTCCTTTCCATTGTTTTCAGACGCACTTCTGCCACATTCCTGTGGATATCTATATACCTGTGGATATCTGTATATCTATATCGGCATCTGTCTATCTATCTGTCCATCTATCTATCTATTTGCGAGTGAATCACTTCATAACACGCGATTCATAAATATGCTAATACTCACAGGGAAAAAGAATACACGAAATATCCCACGTGCTTCGGCTATTTCCTGTTTCCTTTTCGCTGTGGATAATATCCCCCCCCCCTCTCTCTCTCTCTCTCTCTCTCTCTCTCTCTCTCTCTCTCTCTCTCTCTATATATATATATATATATATATATATATATATATATATATATATATACCTAGGCTGCTTCCCCCAGGGAAAAGGAGGTAGCCGAGACAGGACGACACACTCCCCATTTACTCATCCATTCAAACACAATCATTCGCATCTTAGCCCCAAAGGGGAGAACGGACAGATCCTCACCGCACCACACCTGCATATAATAGTAATTTCCCGTTATCGGTATACGAGTAATATCCTTTAATAATAGATGGTGCATATCTTCACTGTCATTTTCACAAGATCAATAATACGGCACCATATATGAATATTGTCAATCAATATTGATTGTGTGAGGGCCGGTAAATAATATCCTGCGTTGCCAGTGTGGCGGTATTACCTCAGCAAGTTCACATGTCCCTTATCAATGGCCAACGTATCCTTTATCATACGTGTAATGAAACAGTAATTTCTACAGATTTCTATATTAGGCGTACGTGCCGAGGCCCAGTTTCAGCTGTTGACGTCTTAATCTGCACCAACATTTATGACCGTAGTAAAACTGTTTATGCATAACAGTTTGTTACATCTGTTTTACGCACCCCTTTTTGTTCTTTGGGAAGAAACGAAACCGTAGGTTAGTTCCAGTTAGTGGGTTTTTCCCACAAACAACACAGCGGTGTCCAGGGTTTAGAGCCATGTTTATTTGTACCGCCACGCCCCCTCACATCCCGCCTGTCAACTTATGTAAACAAACAGACGACACACCGGCGACCACAATGCCATCTGTTGACCAAGCCAGCTCGTTACATTGGTCTCGTGTTCGCCCGTAAGAGTCCGGGACTCGACTCTCACGATGGCCATTTTGTTTTTAACTCTTCCAACTGTGAATTTCTGGCTTCGAATCACGCACGCACACATGCACATACACACACACGTACACACACACGTACACATACACATACATACATATATATACATATAAGCACACACACATACACACACGCACACCACACACGTGTTTGTATGTGTATGTATATATATATGCATGCATGCGTGTGTGTGTGTGTGTGTGTGTGTGTGTGTGTGTGTGTGTGTGTGTGTGTGTGTGTGTGTGTGTGTGTGTGTGTGTGTGTGTGTGTGCAAGCTAAAATCAAGTAGTAGCAGTAGCAGTAGTAGACCCTACCTCAACACTGTTCCTGTGGCACTGTCTTTGATGCAAACCATGCAATGGTGTGCAAGAAGGCAGGCTGTGTGTGCGCGACGTCACTGCCAAAATGCTGCAGGAAATATGCCATGATGTCACCACAGAGCCAGCTGTGCTGCCCCTAGACGGCGAGCACTTCACCCACAGAACAGCAAACACATCAAATGGTGCCAGAGTGGATGTCAGTGCTGCAGGTTTGCGGACACGTGGGCAGAGGGCTTTCTTCAACATTAGGATAATTGATCCTATGGCAGCATGTCATCGTGAACTGTGTCTCGAGGCTGCACACAAAAGGAATTAACAAGAAAAAAACACACAGACTATCAAGAAAGGATCTAACTTGTGCACCACGTTGGATTCACTGCCTTTGTGTTCACAACATCAGGTGGGACGGGTCCAGAGGCGAGCATATTCTCTCGAGACTGGCAGAGATTCTTTCTAAGAAGCGTCAACGTCAGAGTTCCGTTATGGCCTGGATGAGGTGTCAACTGTCCTACTCCCTTGTGAGGTGTGCACTGCTATGCCTCAGGGGCACAAGACCATCAGCCCTCAGGCCTGTCTCTCTGGCAGGTATGGATTACGAAGCTACTGGGACTGAGTCACATTGACCAGCAACTCCAATAGATTAAAGTTTTTGTTGACACTGTAATAATAAAAAATATAGTAGTAATAAAGTCTTTTGTGGTTGGTGGGGCACTCCCCATCCACTCACTCGATGTAGTGCTGTTCTCGGATGCCTGCCCTTTCCTCTCTTCCTTCTTTCTTTCTATCGTTCCTCATCTGTCTTTTTTTCCCTTCATTCTTTCCTCTTCCTTCTGTCTACGGGTGACTATACATTGAGTGACAAGCCAGATGGTTTCCTGTACACCAGGAAACCTTTTACTACGCTGGGTGGTAACCATATAACCAAATTATGGTGCCTGATGGTTTAGTGGACAATTAAGACGCTGCAATCGGATTGAGCCGGTGCAGGTTTATATCCAAGGGATGGTTAGGGTTTACTGATCACGTAATGTCACTCAGGGATGAGTGAGGCTGGTCATTCTCATCATAAATGTGAAGACCAATTTGCCTAGCTCCAGGCTCCTATGCTCCTCATGGGGCAACACAGGATTAGATGATGAATGAATGAATGAATGATGATAAAGTGTTGGCATATGGTTGGTAAGGACAGTGGCTGGTGTGTTTGGGGCCAACAGATTGTATTATGGTTAGTGGTAACCTTCACATTACAACTCCAATGGTGAACTGTATTATGAGGCTGGCTGCTGAGCTGCACGGTATAATTCCCAAATGGATGGAGCTGATTTGCTGGTTGCATTATAGTAGTCTTAAAAAGTGGTGGTGGTGGTGGTGGTGGTGGTGGTGGTAGTAGTAGTTGTAGTAGTGGTAGCAGTAGTAATAGTAGTAGTAGTAGATGTAGTTTTTTTTATTGAGCAGATGCACTCAGCAGGTTGGTGATGATTGGCTGAATGCAACACGTCCAAAGAACATCATTGTATTGCAAATAAGTCCCAGTAATTCTCAGACATACCATGTTATTTGGACAGGTTGCATTCAGCCATCACCACCAACCTATTAAGCGCATCTTTGCCTCGATAAAAAAAAAAAAGTATAGTAGTTGTAGTAGCGGTAGCAACAGCATCATCAGTAGTAGTAGTAGTAGTAGTAGTACATCATCACCATCATCATCAGCATCACCACCACAATCATCATCTTCACCATCATCATCATCATCATCATCATCATCACCATCATCATCATCATCATCATCATCATCATCATCACCATCATCATCATCATCATCATCATCATCATCACCATCATCATCATCACCATCATCATCATCATCATCACCATCATCATCATCATCATCATCACCATCATCACCATCATCATCATCATCACCATCATCTTCATCATCATCACCATCATCATCACCATCATCACCATCACCATCATCACCATCACCATCATCATCATCATCATCATCATCATCATCACCATCATCATCATCACCATCATCACCATCATCATCACCATCATCATCACCATCATCATCATCATCACCATCATCATCACCATCACCACCATCATTATCGTCATCATCATCTTTCCTTCCTCTTCCTTCTCTTCTTCCTCTTCCTTCTCTTCTTCCTCTTCCTTCTCTTCTTCCTCTTCCTTCTCTTCTTCCTTGTCTTCTTCTCCTCCTCCTTTTGTTCTTCTTCCTCCTCCTCTTCTCCGTCTTCTCGTTGTTCTTTGTTCATCTTATCTTTTTCTTCTTTTTGTTCATCTTCTTCGTGTTCTTCTCCCTCTTCTTTCTTTTGAATGCTAAGTTGTAAGAACAGATAAACACCAGGTGATGCTAGTCACGAAGAAGTGCTATGGGAAGGATAGAGGTTTAGTATTGTCTTTTGCCAGTGAGCTACGTGAAATAAACTGCAAAAAGACGAAATTCTGGGCCAAGTGAAGGTGAAAGGACTATTAGCAGATTAACACAAAATGATGCTAGTCACGAAGAAGTGCAGTGAAAACTATGGAAAGTCTTATAGTCTCTCTCTCTCTCTCTCTCTTAGGTGAAAGGACTATTAGCAGACTGAAGAAAAGTGGTGGTGATGGGCACAGCGAAGCGCGGGTATTTATAAACGAGAACTGACGACAGCATAATATAGATAGATAGACAGATAGATAGACAGATCGACAGACAGACAGATAGACAGACAGATAAACAGATAGATAGATAGATAGATAGATAGAATGTAGCCTTTATCGAGACTGCCTTGTTGTGTGAGTAGCAGTTCTGACTTAGATCTGAATGACTTAAATCCTGCGACATTTAGAGCTTTCTCACTTTCTTTAATTCCCTGTCTTTGTTTCTGTCTGTTTCTGTACTTTCTCTTCGCTCCTCTCCTCTTCTCTCTCTCTCTCTCTCTCTCTCTCTGTTTTGTTCATCTTGTTCACTCAACTGATATGAGAGAGAGAGAGAGAGAGAGAGAGAGAGAGAATGATCATGGGATGGAAGAAGTTAATAATAATCTGACTCACTTTCTCACGAGAGAGAGAGAGAGAGAGAGAGAGAGAGAGAGAGAGAGAGAGAGAGAGAGAGAGAGAGAGAGAGAGAGAGAGGCGTCGTAGAATAGAAAGAGTTAATATTCTGGCTCACTTTCTTACTATCTTTCACGCCACTCGTTCTCTCCCCTCACTCTCGCGCTTCCGCCTCTCCTTCAGTCGTTTCTTGATCTCATTCATTTTAATCTCTCTCTCTCTCTCTCTCTCTCTCTCTCTCTCTCTCTCTCTCTTTCTCAGCAACGCGGGGTTCACCACGGTGTTGCCAAACGCATGGTGCAATCCCCCTCTCACATTTTAAAACCTTATCCCATCTACTCCTTCCCCAAACTCCTCAGCTCACCAATAGACACTCAGAATAAATACAAATAAATCAATAGACACAAGCGAGTAGATAGAAGAGGTGATAAAGAGTGAGAAAATGGAAAATAGTAAAGATGCAGTAGGCGGAGCAATATGGCTGCCGCGGCTGTGTTTACACTGGCTCAGCCAATCAGCGTCCGCCTCCCTCTGCCCTTAGCACCAGCCGCCCTCTGATTGGCTGGCAGCTGTGAGGCCAGGGAGGAGCCAGGGAGGGAAGATGGAAGGAGGAGAGTATAATAATAATAATAATAATAATAATAATAATAATAATAATCTATCTATATATCTATAGCCCGACGCCCTAATCCCGCAAAGGGTGTCAGCAGACAAAACGCCTCCAAGTCGCTCTGTCACCCACCATTTGACTACCCTCCCCCCACCTCACCCCCCTTCCCTCACATACCTCTCTACTCCATCCCTCCACCTCATCCTCGGTCTACTCCTCCCTCTCCCTCCCTCCACCTCACCTACATACACCCTCTTAGTCAGTCTTTCATTCTCCATTCTCTCCACATGTCCAAACCACCTCAGTGTATTTCTCCTAATCTTCTCAACCACATCCACATCCACCCCACAACGTTCCTTCACTAATAATAATAATAATAATAATAATGTTTATTTCCACAAACAGTGGTTATTCACATAGCAATATAAGTTATGTATACAATAACAGTACAAAGTATAGACGTGAAGATTATACACTGTAGATGTATAAGTGTTTGGCAGTATAATACAAAGGTATATAACTGTACAATTATCAATATACTGTGTGTACATTTTCTATTTTAAATTGTTGTGTTTGGTAATTATCACATCATATTTTTGCCTCATATTTTATTAGTTTATTATTGTTTAGCGTTATACAGTAAGGTTATTGACGGTGTTTAGTAAGTGACTGTTAAGTGTAATTGTGAAAGTGTGTAAACTGTGTAATTCCTTGACATTTTCTGGCAGGTGGTTGCATATCTTTGGCCCTGTTACTGCTAAGGATCTTGCACCTGAGTCGGTATTAACCTTAGCAACGAACAGATTATTGTTTGGTCTAGTAATACTTTGTGTCATGTTGTGTACCGATGGAAAAGACAGGAGACAGTCAGGGTAGAGATTAGCTGGTTATTGGAAGACTGTGACAGCGATGGAAAAGACAGGAGACAGTGACAGCGATGGAAAAGACAGGAGACAGTGACAGCGATGGAAAGACAGGAGACAGTGACAGCGATGGAAAAGACAGGAGACAGTGACAGCGATGGAAAAGACAGGAGACAGTCAGGGTAGAGATTAGCTGGATATTGGAAGACTGTGACAGCGATGGAAAAGACAGGAGACAGTCAGGGTAGAGATTAGCTGGATATTGGAAGACTGTGACGGCTGTGTCAAACTATATCTTGTTTGGTGTGTTTAGCCATTACAGTTGTGTTAACATTGCAGTGACATGGTACAGAACATGGTCAGACTTCCTGGCTTTTCCATCGACAACTTTAGCAGCAAAATTGTGTAGTTTCTGTACACGTGAAAGTTGAGATTTCCTGCAGTGCCACATATTACACTGCCGTAGTTTAGGATACTTAGGGCCAGTGCCTGCAGTGCCACATATTACACTGCCGTAGTATACTTAGTGCCAGTGCCTGCAGTGCCACATATTACACTGCCGTAGTATACTTAGTGCCAGTGCCTGCAGTGCCACATATTACACTGCCGTAGTATACTTAGTGCCAGTGCCTGCAGTGCCACATATTACACTGCCGTAGTATACTTAGTGCCAGTGCCTGCAGTGCCACATATTACACTGCCGTAGTATACTTAGTGCCAGTGCCTGCAGTGCCACATATTACACTGCCGTAGTATACTTAGTGCCAGTGCCTGCAGTGCCACATACTTAGGGCCAGTGCCTGCACTATGATGTGTCGAGTGTCTTTGTCAAAGCCATCTTTTATCCTGTTAATATATATTAATATGACCAGTACTCTTTTGCTAAGTTCATTTACATGCTTATCAAAGGTCATGTAGCAATCCATATATATACCCAAGTGTTTTACATAGTGCTGGCTGGAACTGCTGTGTCTCCAAATCGTACAGTAGTGTTAGGTGGTATTAGTGAGATCATTGGCCTGCACCCTAAAACATACATTGCGTTTTAGTGGTATTTAGATGAAGACCGTTGTTAAGAAAATATTCCCTGGCCATACTCAAGGTTTCCTCTGATTTGTGCAGTATATCCTGGAGAGAATCTAGTTTGCCACTGTGAAGAAACTGAGTGTCATCAGCATATTGCACTAACACACACTCGTTAAGATTTGCTGAGAGATCGTTGACATATATACTGAATGGCATAGGGCCAAGAATTGAGCCTTGGGGTACCCCATAAATGACATTGATTTGAAGGATTTGGTGTTTTGGATGTGAACAGACTGTGTTCTATTATTAAGGCAGCTGTCAAACCAGAAGTTATCAACACTGACTTTACTGAATGAGAATTTGGTGTTTCGGATGCAGATTGTGTTCTATTATTAAGGCAGCTGTCAAAGTAGAAGTGATCAACACTGCCTTTACTGAGTTTATTGGGAAGAATGGAATGGCTGACACTATCGAAAGCTTTTGATAGATCACAGAGGGTTAAAAGTGATATGTGTGTATTATCCATGTTATGGTGATATTATCAGTGATAACTGTGAGTGCTGTATTTGTGGATAGCTTAGCACGGAAACTATGCTGGGTTTGTGAGAGAAGTTGGTTTGACTCAAGAAATGTTATTAGTTGAGTTGAGACGATTTTTCAATAATTTTAGGAAAAAAACAGGTAGCAGTAAAATTGGTGGGTAATTGCCCACGACCTGAGTGTGTCCATTTTTATATAAAGGCGTGACTATAGCATTCTGCCAAGCAGTAGGGAAGACGCCCGTAACAACTGAAGAATTTATGTGGGTTAAATACAATGCGAGTAGGAAGAGGGAAGCCTTAATAAAACGAAGTGAAATACTGTTTGTATGTGTCCGACTCTGGGCATAGGCTTCACAGCCTGCTATCAAGGCCCAGCAGTCCTCCTACATACCATACACCTCTACATGTCACCACTTCGGCGCTAACACCCACAGTCCATATTGAATACATGCTAGGGCTGTCTCATACAGGACTGGTGTATTGGTATTAGCGGGGATATTTTTACGACATGTCGGCGGGTCTTCTGGTAGATCAGTAAAGCCTGATTTAATGAAATTCAAATCCTTAAACTGTTCCCTGCCCTAGCCGGGATTCGAACCTGGGTCCGGTGGGACTGCAGGCCACCTCTCTACCGATTGAGCGTTTGAGCCGTAAGATTTAGTATTTTGCCAATATTTAATTGTTAATATTACAGTGTTAACATCAACAGTGTCTGGTGGGAATTGTGTCATGCTGCCTGTGTTATTACCAGTCACAGGTCTGGCAGATGCAGGATTTATGGTGGTACATGCTTGCTAGAACTGTGTAGTTTCAAAAGTTCTTTTACCTACGTTTACGAAAAAATAAATTCTTCAGCTGTACTTTGTGGATCATCAAAGGAGCTGTTGTTGTAGTTGTTATTGTTGGGTATTATGTCTTGGAGTATTGTCCATGTGGCACAAGTATTACCTCTTGAGTTTGAGTCCTTTGTGATAATATTGGTTAATAGATTGATTAATAAGTGATTTGGCTCTTTTCTTTAAATCCTTGTAACTTTCCTGTAATGACATGTTGAACCTGTTTAGTGTTAATTGACTGCGTGTGTGATGCCGTGTTTGTGTTATTTACCGAATGTCATGGGTAATGCAAGGGGCAGGACATGTCATGGGTAATGCAAGGGGCAGGACATGTCATGGGTAATGCAAGGGGCAGGACATGTCATGGGTAATGCAAGGGGCAGGACATGTCATGGGTAATGCAAGGGGCAGGACATGTCATGGGTAATGCAAGGGGCAGGACATGTCATGGGTAATGCAAGGGGCAGGACATGTCATGGGTAATACAAGGGGCAGGACATGTCATGAGTAATGCAAGGGGCAGGACATGTCATGGGTAATGCAAGGGGCAGGACATGTCATTGGTAATGCAAGGGGCAGGACATGTCATGGGTAATGCAAGGGGCAGGACATGTCATGGGTAATGCAAGGGGCAGCAGGACGTGGTATTTCTCTAGTAACAAGGGCGGCACATTTGTACAAACTTGTGGTGTACACTGAGGGTAACACATCAACCTGTTCATGTACATTGTCAGTGGCCAGAATAGTAGTATTGGTTTCCTTTAGTAGGTGGCAACACAGTACATCATTGCTATAGTTTGCAGGTCAGGGAAGGTTTGGCCATGTGGAGAGGATGGAGGGTGAGAGACTGACGAGGAGAGTGTATGTGAGTGAGGTGGAGAAGGGAGAAGGAGGGGGTGGCCAAGGATGAGATGGAGGGATGGAGTGGAGAAGTATATGAGGGAGGGGGGGGGTGAGCTGGGAGCAGGGCAGTGAAATGGTTTGGGACAGTGCGACATGGAGGCGATTTGTCTGTGGCCTCCCCTTATGGGATTAAGGCGTCTAGCAATAGATACATAGGAAAGTTTTAATAGTAGATGGACGTTCAGGCTTACTTATATTTGTGGTTACAGTCATAAGGTCTTGATCACCTATGATATGTGGCACAACATCGCTACCAGTTATTTC
>NW_027642977.1:150000-162500 GCF_032717465.1 Coenobita brevimanus
GAAACACTAAAAACAAGATATAGAAGAAAGGTAATTGAAAGGGAAAATACAATAAGGGAGCCTGTTTGGATGAACAATGAAATAAGAAAGGAAATAAAAGAGAGGAAAAGATTGAATAGGCAAAAAAGAAACATACAAAATCAGGATGAAAGAGACAGAATATATGAGCTCTATAGGCAACAAAAACAGAAGGTGCAAATCCTCATTAGAAAGGAGATGTTTAAACATGAACAAAAGCTCACAAAAGAAATAAAAGAAAGCAATGAAAAGGGTAAAAAATTGTGTGAGGCTGTTAATAAACTAAGAGGTATAGACAAAAAATTAGACAAGTTAGCAATATACAGCAAAGAAGGTAACAAACTAAATGATATACAGGCTAGTGAGGAAATAATACAATTTTGGGACAAAATCTATAAAAAGCATGAAAACAACATAAATGAAGCATGGAATAGTGACACAAGGCAAGAATACATTAACAAGCTGGACTTAGAAAGTAATCTGAATGTAATGAATATAGATATACCAATAGGACACAATATAGAGAGAACATATGAATTCCCTCCTAGTATAAGAGAACATATGGACATGTGCTGCAAAGTACAAAGCAAAATAAAACCCATGGAATATCCAAATATTACGCAAGACCAAGTAAAACATTGCCTACAAAAGCTAAAAAACAGAAAAGCCCCAGGACCAGATCAAAAGAAGCCTGAACTCTACAAAGTCCTGATAAAAAGTGAGCAGTGTATAGAAAGCCTTACAAACTGCTTTCAGCACATTATAGATGATGGGACAGAAGTTAAGGAATGGGTATGGTCAAATACAAAAATGATAGAGAAAACAACTAAACCTACATCAGACCAGCTCAGACCAATAGCGTTGACCAATATTTCGTACAAAATATGTATGTCACTGATAGGAAACTTTGTGGATAGCCATATCACCATAAATAACGAGGCTAAAGAAACACAAGCAGGCTTCACAAAGGGAGCTAAAATAGAAGACAACTTATTAACCTTACAATACTGCATAGAGGATAGCTACCAGAAGGGAAAACCTCTTATAATAATATCCATTGATTACTCAAAGGCATTTGACTCAATTAAAAGAGAGAAAATAGTACAGGCACTAATGCGATACAAGGTACACCCAAAGATAATAGATACCATTGTTAACATATATAAAGAAGACAAAACAAAAATAAAAGTAGGTGATTCTGAAATAGAAATGGACATAACTAGCGGGATTAGACAAGGCTGCACAGGTTCAACAATATTATTCAAATTAATAACCAACCTGATAATAGACAAATTGGAAGGACAAAATATTGGATTTATCAATGAGAAACTGAAAATAGGAGTACTATTCTTTGCTGATGATGGACTGCTAATGGCACACTCGATAGAAGATGCAAAAGACAGCCTAAAAACAGTAATAGAATATAGTCAAGAATGTGGTCTAAACATAAATAGAACCAAAAGTAATATCATCATCCATAATATGAAAAACCAGCCAGATGAAATAGAAGGGATAAAAGTAACTGATAATATAAAGTACCTTGGATTACAGATAGATAACAAAAGAAACTACTTCAAAGCACAGAAGGAAATGATGGCACAGACAGCTCAAAAGATGGCAAATATTACATACTCGGTAATAGCAAGGAGTTGTAATAAAGTCATGATAGGTCAAACCTACTGGAAAAATGTAGCCGTACCTACAATACTTCATGGGTCAAATATCATAAATTACACGGAAGCAGAAATTGAAAAGCTACAAAGGATAGAGAACGGAGTATAAGACAAATATTAGGAGCACCCAAGTATGCAGCAAACTGCACACTAAGGGCAGAGATTGGAGCATCATTAGTTAAACGAAGAATAATCACAGGTAGATTAGAGTACACCAGGGGTATTCTTCAGGGCAAAAATGAACTACTAAAAACTATACTAGAAATGATGAATATACAGAATATGAACTGGATGAAGGAAACCAATAAGTACAAGGAATTAATAGGAATAGCTGACAGAGAATTAATGATTATGACAAAAAGCAGACTAAAGGAGAAAACAATGAATTGGGACACACAGAAATGGAAGGAGGAAGTATCTAGGAAAACAAGCCTGAAGATATATAAAGAATGGAAAGAGAATATCAGAGAAGAACAAGTATATGATAACAGACCAGCATCAACAATCTTCTACAGAGCAAGAACAAACTGCCTGCCATTATTCGATAGAAAGAGACATGAAAATGGAAATACAGAGTGCAGATTATGCGGTGCAGAAAAAGAAAATCTGGAACATTTTATGCTGGAGTGCACAGTGTACAATGAACAGAGATTGAATGCTGTGGAGTTACAAAAACCCTACATTGAAAATAAAGAAGAAATAATTGGAAATTTTTTATTTAGTGTCATAAACATTGAACAGAAAAAAAGTATCCTATATAACCTCTGGGAAATAAGAAAAAAGAAATTAATGGAGCAAAACACAACGTAGTGAATGATTGAAAAGGAATAGAGTTCAGGAGGTGCCGTTGAAAAGGCATTACCTACGACAATCATCTGATCTGATCTGACGTCAGGCGCGTCCCCAGCCCGTCTCTTCTGGCCTCTCGTCCCCAGCCACTCTGTTTGTCTGTCTCTCTGTCTCTGTCTGTCTCCGTGTCTGTCTGTCTCTGTCTCTGTCTGTCTGCCTGTCTGTCTCTCAGTCTGTCTCTCTCTCTGCCTGTCTCTATGTCTGCCTCTCTCTCTCTCTCTCTCTCTCTCTCTCTCTCTCTCTCTCTCTCTCTCTCGCTTTGTCTGTCTGTCTCTATCTCTGTCTTTCTGTCTCTCTCTCTGTCTTTCCCTCAGTCTCTGTCTC
Source organism: Coenobita brevimanus (assembly GCF_032717465.1). NCBI lineage: Eukaryota > Metazoa > Arthropoda > Malacostraca > Decapoda > Coenobitidae > Coenobita > Coenobita brevimanus. The sequence continues at coordinate 152,865 of NW_027642977.1, forward strand.
TCTGTCTCTGCCTGTCTGTCTCTCTCTCTCTGTCTGTCTGTCTGTCTGCCTCTCTCTCTCTCTCTCTCTCTCTCTCTCTCTCTCTCTCTCTCTCTCTCTCTCTCCCACGTGTCTTCACTGGCTGAGCTTCTCTAGGGACAAGATAGGTAGGAAGGGAGGGTAGACTAGGGTAGGATAAGGCAGGACAGGGCAGGGCAGGGTAGGGTAGGGTATAGCAGGGCAGGGCAGGGTAGGGTAGGGTAGGGTAGGGTAGGGCAGGGTAGGGTAGGGTAGGGTAGGGCAGGGTAGGGCAGGGCAGGGTAGGGTAGGGTAGGGTAGGGTAGGGTAGGGTAGGAAAGGGTAGGGTAGGGTAAGGTGGAGCAGGGTAGGGTACGGTAGGATAGAGTAAGGTAGGGCATTCCAGGGTAGGATAGGGTAGGGTAGGGTAGGGGTAAGGCAGTCCAGGGTAGGGTAGGGTAGGGTAGGGTAGGGTAGGGCAGGGCAGGGTAGGGTAGGGCAGGGCAGGGCAGGGTAGGGTAGGGTAGGGCAGGGCAGGGCAGGGTAGGATAGGGAAGGGCAGGGTAGGGTAGGGTAGGGCAGGGTAGGGCAGGGCAGGGTAGGGTAGGGTAGGGCAGGGCAGGGCAGGGTAGGGTAGGGCAGGGTAGGGTAGGGTAGGGTAGGGTAGGGCAGGGCAGGGCAGGGTAGGGTAGGGTGGCAGAATGACAGAAAGACAATACTACAGCTCTAAACCGTTTCTATGGCACTTCTTCGTGATTAGCGCCATATTCTAGTTTTAATCTCCTTTTCACTGGCGACTTATCCTGCATCTTTTACTTTTATTTTTGAGAGAGAGAGAGAGAGAGAGAGAGAGAGAGAGAGAGAATCATGAGAATGGTGTGTGTTGCATCAGCTGAGTTGAGATATTAGTGGGTTTTACCTACCCCCCCCTCTCTCTCTTTCTCTCTCTCTCTGACCTAATACCTCAATGTTGTCCCTTTTTACACACACACACACACACACACACACACACACACACACACACACACACACACAAAGGTTTTAACCTGACCCACATTCTCGTTCTTTTGCAGCTGATTTCACGTAGTTCAGTGGCAGAAAGAACAATGCTATGGCTGTACAACCTTTCCACAGCACTGCTTCGTGATCAGCATCATATTTCACGTAGTTCAGTGGCAGAAAGAACAATGCTATGGCTGTACAACCTTTCCACAGCACTGCTTCGTGATCAGCATCATATTTCACGTGGTTCAGTGGCAGAAAGAACAATGCTATTGCTGTACAACCTTTCCACAGCACTGCTTCGTGATCAGCATCATATTTCACGTAGTTCAGTGGCAGAAAGAACAAAGCTATGGCTGTACAACCTTTCCACAGCACTGCTTCGTGATCAGCATCATATTTCACGTAGTTCAGTGGCAGAAAGAACAATGCTATGGCTGTACAACCTTTCCACAGCACTGCTTCGTGATCAGCATCATATTTCACGTAGTTCAGTGGCAGAAAGAACAATGCTATGGCTCTACAACCTTTCCACAGCACTGCTTCGTGATCAGCATCATATTTCACGTAGTTCAGTGGCAGAAAGAACAATGCTATGGCTGTACAACCTTTCCACAGCACTGCTTCGTGATCAGCATCATATTTCACGTAGTTCAGTGGCAGAAAGAACAATGCTATGGCTGTACAACCTTTCCACAGCACTGCTTCGTGATCAGCATCATATTTCACGTAGTTCAGTGGCAGAAAGAACAATGCTATGGCTCTACAACCTTTCCACAGCACTGCTTCGTGATCAGCATCATATTTCACGTAGTTCAGTGGCAGAAAGAACAATGCTATGGTTCTACAACCTTTCCACAGCACTGCTTCGTGATCAGCATCATATTTCACGTAGTTCAGTGGCAGAAAGAACAATGCTATGGCTCTACAACCTTTCCACAGCACTGCTTCGTGATCAGCATCATATTTCACGTAGTTCAGTGGCAGAAAGAACAATGCTATGGCTCTACAACCAGGGCCGGTCCTTCCTATATGCTCATTACGCTCAGTGCGTAGGGCCTCCGATCACTGGTGGGGCCTCCCGTCCTCAGGAAGTGTATTTGAAAAAAAAAAAATATGGACAAAAAATTAAAAAATAAAAGTACGTCGAGAATGCTGCTTATATCGACTAATTGATTCCACGTGCATGGACATTGTATAAACAATAATAACTGAATAATTGCAGGCAAAAACTGGGCTACATTAGTTTTTTAGAGTAACAAAAAACAGTGGTAACTACAAATTTGTTTAGTGGGATTTAACATTAAATTCTGATGGCAATACCTAGTGCTGCACTGCAGGAAATCAGCTGAGTCGCTGCTGCCGACTGCTGCCCTCAGTCAGCAACATGACGTCCAAACGTAAACATCTCTCAGGTTCACAAAAACGAACAAAGAAAAGACTACAAGAGGAAGCTCATGCTAACAGTAAAGGTCAGTAATTTATATGTTGCCACTCATCATGCGATTGTAAGCTACTGTTTTTAGAATATCGTAAGTGACGAAACTGACTAAACTTTATTGTCAACGTTCCTGACAGGTCACAGATGGGCCATAATATAAAAACCCAGAGTTCAGGTGGTCCAAAGGCGACTTTCAGTTGTCAGACGTTCCTGAGCATGTCATACTATAAAAAATCTGGACCGTCAGTCTTGGCGAAACCCAGTTCTGGTGTTTGAATGCCTCGACAGATGCTAGATTAGGAGGGACTGTGCTGCATGAACACTAAAAGCACACAGTTTTTTAATGTTTCTTCTGTTGAATAAACGAAACACTTCCCTAACCCATTCTAAACTGTTATTTTTATGTAGGAAATAAGTATATTTGCGCTAGAATTGATAACAAATGATGGCAGAATGCATGAAGACCATGCATTTACCAGCAAAATACGGTGTACTGTATAGACCTGGCAGGAATGAATTATGATTTATCCTCCTTTTGCATGAAATAATTACTAAGATTATCCAGGTGTGAATTCATATGAGCAAAGAGAAAGTATTATTGCATACCTCGTACACTTGCATATTGTTTCCGGCCAGCTCACCAGTCATGAATTATACAGCAGTTTAACCAGGCTATGTGCACCTCTACTCATGCAGCAGTAGACTAGATCATGTGTTCCTAAATTTATATTGCAAGATGTAAATACAGTTATTGGAGACTTTATATTTAGTATGGAGACTAATTTCCTTTTTACAAAGCTGGTTGAATGGTCACAGTCATTGCACCACTTGCACAAGAGGGATGCAGTAACACTTCTCCTCCTCCATTTTTTTCAGCAGTTTCTTTCCACACCTGTCATCCAGCCATGACCAACAGACCATATTGGAAAACATAGGTTATCAGATGTGTGTACTAGAACAGTTGTTCATTCAGTGTCTATATATCTAGCTATATTCTTTTTTCCCCTAGGCTATATTATTGTCACCTTCCCTGTTTCAGCAATTGCCATAAAATATCCAGTTTAGCTCAGTAATTAGACTAGCTACTCTGATATTCACATTCATTATTACCTTTCCCTTCAAGCAGTATGCAATGATTTCCTAAGTTATATGGTACAGCATTTCTTTTTCTGTCCCAGTCTTGTAGATAAGCTTTCCTCTTTTCCCATAAATCATGCCACCTCTATAGTAATTTCTTCCAGTTCTGTTTTATACATTTTCAGAATGTAAACTGTTCTGTTTTCTTAGGTTTCTCCTAAACTGGTCATATGCTTGATGTTTGTCTCCTCACTAAATATTTATCTCATTGCTACCTGTTTCAGTCATTGCTTAACTGCACCTTTCATGCTTTTGTATAACTGTTCCATCCTAACCAGTATTCTGTGCCTTTCCTACACCCATCTACGTCTCCATTACAGTAACTGCCATTTCTATCTAATTAAGTACTTTTTATATTATACATTCATGGTACAGGCCATTTCCTTAGGCCTGTAGTTATCTACAAGAAAAGCTCTTGGGATGGAAAGATGTCTCAGGATGTTTTTTTTTTTTTTTCTCATGAAATAATCTGCATTTACCAGCAAATTTTGCTTTAAGGCCAACACACCTGTGCTCAAATCCGAGTGCTTGACTGAAACAGGTAAATATCTCGGCCAGCATCCTAACCAACCAATTCACTCATTTCTGGTAACCTTATTTTAGGCTAACAACATCAACTTATCAGTTTATTTTGGTGAAAAAACGAAGCACATTTTTCAATAAAGAACTTCAGTGACTGCACATACTTGTTGGCACTGACGAAAAAATTTTCCGTTTTATCACCTGTTTTTGTAACTTAACTGTAAAAGCAAACACTAAAGCTAGTGAAAAATACAAACCTAACCATTTACCAACAGTGACGCAACTCTGATGTGTAATTTCTGCCTTGTAATATAATATTATATATGAACTTCATACACGTCATTTATTTCATGATTTTTCATAGGCAAGAAATGTAACAGGGATGTTGTTGGGTTAGAGGGAGAAGCTTACTGGCTTGCCCTCAAATGTGCTAACTACAGCACTGAGCTGGCTAACACACAAACTTTCAAACAGTTGCCTTTTCAAAAATTACTAGGAAAGTACACGGGTAGTCTGAAATAAACTAGGAAGCATAATTTAATGTCTTAACTCCAATTTTACTCGCCACGATGCCACCTTGGAAGTTCTTGTTTACTCGTATTCGTTACGGAAACGTTTAGTCTTGTAAAATTTTATGAACAGCCTTGTATTTCTAATATATTTTAACCTGCTAAAGAAAATTTTCTTCTGGAATTATTCAGTGTTTTTAAATGGAAAAACCGTTATCGTAGTTATGAATATTTAAATTTGTTACACGAAAGGGGGGGGGGGAGGTCTCCGGTTGCGTTTATCCTACTGTCACATTCCAATACTATTTTACACCATAAACAGGTGACGATCGCCTGGCGTGAACAGCAAATTTATTATGGTACGAAAACGGGAACGTCAGATGCTCACTTTCGTCCATTATGGCGTTAAGTTTTTTTTTCATAGGCCTTAGTGGCACCGCCTAGGGATCGGTAATTGGGTAAATCACTCTGTCGGGGGTAATTTAAAGTTTTCGGTGGGTAACGATACTCATCCATTTACAATAGTAAGAACGCAGCGTTACAAATTATATGTTTAAGAAATTACTGCTATATCCAAGTCACTAATTGCATCACATGTAGCCTAGTCACCCCTTTGGCCTCCCTCATCCCTCGCCTCCTCTCTTCCAGACAAAGCGACGCCATTCAACGCTCCCGTGGCTGTCCCTATTCTCTCCTCTCTTCATGCGAAACTATATATTACTTTAAAAATCGTTAATTCACTTATACATGTGTTTATGGTGTGGCAAGTGTATTGACCTCAGTATTTCACAACAAAAAGTATTTTTGTATAGTTGGAAGCATTAGGTGCAAACTAATATTCTTTTATGAGGATATTACTCGTGAAAATAAATCCATTATTTTAATAAAGTGTATTAATTATCAAAATTAGTGTAAACGAAAACTTCAAAATGTGTTGTGCACTATACTTCCCATACTTTGATAGTACATGGAGAAATGTGGTATTATGCATATAAATTTAAAACTGGCTTACTTATAGGCTTATATATCCAATTTATATTCTGCACTGCTTCAAAAATAAAATCGTGTACTGAACTTCTGAAGAGCCACGCCAGGGGTTATCAATGTTTCATTTCGCCCAGGGTCATTACTGAAATTTCTTCGTACCAACCAGACGGAAGCAGCTACTCCCGAAACAGACTTTTTGACCCCAGGCAGCCCTACTGCAGCCCCTTCGACCCCAACCAGCACTTTTGCAGCTCCCTCGACCCCAGCCAGCACTACTGCAACACCCTCGACCCCAGCCAGCACTACTGCAACACCCTCGACCCCAGCCAGCACTACTGCAACACCCTCGACCCCAGCCAGCACTACTGCAACACCCTCGACCCCAGCCAGCACTACTGCAACACCCTCGACCCCAGCCAGCACTACTGCAACACCCTCGACCCCAGCCAGCACTACTGCAACACCCTCGACCCCAGCCAGCACTACTGCAACACCCTTGACCCCAGCCAGCACTACTGCAACACCCTCGACCCCAGCCAGCACTACTGCAACACCCTCGACCCCAGCCAGCACTACTGCAACACCCTTGACCCCAGCCAGCACTACTGCAACACCCTTGACCCCAGCCAACACTACTGCAACACCCTCGACCCCAGCCAACACTACTGCAACACCCTCGACCCCAGCCAACACTACTGCAACACCCTCGACCCCAGCCAACACTTCTGCAACACCCTCGACCCCAGCCAGCACTTCTGCAACACCCTCGACCCCAGCCAACACTACTGCAACACCCTCGACCCCAGCCAGCACTTCTGCAACACCCTCGACCCCAGCCAACACTACTGCAACACCCTTGACCCCAGCCAGCACTTCTGCAGTTCCCTTGACCCCAGCCAACACTACTGCAACACCCTTGACCCCAGCCAGCACTTCTGCAGTTCCCTTGACCCCGCCACCACCTGTGCAGCCCCCTCGACCCCAACCAGCACTATTGCAGCTTCCTCGACCCCAGCCAGTACTACTGCAGTTCCCTTGACCCCAGCCAGCACTTCTACAGCCCCCTCGACCCCAGCCAGCACTACTGCAGTTCACTCGACCACCGCCACCACTTCTACAGCACCCTCAGTTTCAACAATTTGCATTGCCCTTCCGGCAGTATCAGCAGAGAAGACAGCACCACCAACTGATCCAGCATTTTGGCTATCTCCCATTACAGACAGCTTCAGGACTGAGATGGTACGCAGAGGACCATTTATTGCTAAAAGAAATTACAAATATCCAAAAAATAAAGGTGGAAGAGCATTTCACGAAGGTCTGTTATTAAGAAAAATGCCTAATGGTGAGAAAATTCCAAGAAGCTGGCTCATATATTCAGAATATACAAATTCCGTATTTTGTTTTTGCTGCAAGTTGTTTCAGACTAAAAATATGAAATTCATAGAAGGAGGTGTAAATGACTGGTCAAACATTAATGCACTGATTCGCAGTCATGAGTGCAGTCCAGACCACTTAAAATCCATGGTTATCTGGAAAGAGCTGCAACTGAGGTTGAAATTGGGCAAAACAATTGACAAGCAAGAGATGTCATTGATGGAGGTAGAAAGAAAGAGGTGGCGGAATGTGCTCACACGCTTAGTGTGCATCATTCAGTCACTTGCAGAGAAAAATCTAGGTTTTAGAGGATCCTCTGACAAGCTGTATGAGCCAAATAACGGGAATTTCCTAAAAGAAGTGGAACTGTTGGCCAAATTTGACCCAGTCATGGATCAACATCTAGCAAGAATTACAAATAACCACACACTCACATTACCTAGGCAAGCATATCCAGAACGAGCTGATCCAGATAATAAGCAACAAATTGATGGAGGACATTGTTATAAAAATCCGCCAGTCAAAATATTTCTCCCTCATACTCGATTGCACCCCAGACATTGGCCACCAGGAGCAAATGTCCATCATTGTTAGGACTTTGAATCTGGAGAACACGCCAGAAATTCAGGAGCATTTCCTTGGGTTTGTGGTTGTGGAGGAGACAACCGGATTAAACTTGTCTACTGTGATACTGGAAAAACTGAAGGAGCTTGATATACCCTTTCAAGATTGCAGGGGTCAAGCTTACGATAATGGAGCAAATATGAAGGGGAAAAGACAAGGCGTTCAAGCTCGACTTCTTCAGAAAACCCCAGGGCAGTGTATGTTCCATGTGGGGCACATACACTGAACTTTGGTAATTGCAGATGCAGCAAAAGTATCAAGGGATGCTGTTGGATTTTTTGGGCATCTCCAGAAATTGTTTCTTTTCAGCTGCCACACAAAGATGGACTGTTCTCAGAAAACATGTACATCTCACGGTAAAGTCTTGGAGTGACACCAGATGGGAGAGTAGATTGCAAAGCATCCATGCAGTCAGACACCAGGCAACTCAGATCAGAGATGCCCTTGTAGAGGCTCGAGAGAATGTGTCTGATCCTGTTGCCAAAGTGGAAGCCCAGGCTTTAGCAGAGGAGGTTGGATCCTACCGCTTCTTGATTTGTTCTGTTGTCTGGTGTGATATTTTAACTATTGTCAACCAGGTCAACAAACTGCTTCAGTCAGCTTCCATGCAATTAGATGTTGCAATTGATCTGATAAATAAAGCCAAGACCTCCCTTGCACTCTACAGAGAATCTGGTTTTGCTGGAGCACAAACCACTGCCAAAGAGTTGTGTGAAGATATGAATGTTGAGTCACAACTGAAACAAAAACTGATCAGGAGCACAAAAAGGCATTTTGCTTATGAAGCTGCAGATGAGCCAGTTGGCGATGCTCTCAAGAATCTTGAGATTTCATTTTTTAATGTGGTAGTGGACTCGGCTTTAGGTTCATTAGAAGAGAGATTCCATTCCCTCAATGAGGTGCAGGAGAAATTTAGAGTGCTGCTGAAGTTCAAGAATATAGAGAAAATTTCTCATGAATCACTGAAAAGTCAGTGTGCAAAAGTAGAGACGACTTTGAGCTGCAATGGTGAATCAGATATAAAGACTTTGAGCTGCAATGGTGAATCAGATATAAAGACTTTGAGCTGCAATGGTGAATCAGATATAAATGGACTTGCACTGGCACAAGAAATTCAGAACCTTCCTTCAGTACCACTCCAGACAACAGCACTGGAGATGCTCTCTTTAATCCACGAAAAACAACTGGAAGAATTGTACCCCAACCTGTGGATAGCACTTAGGGTACGAGTAGCTGTGACACTTCCAGCTGTAGCCCCTGCGGAAAGAAGTTTCTCCAGATTGAAGCTAATCAAGACCTACTTGCGTTCAACGATGAGTCAAGAACGCCTGAGTGGACTTGCTGTCATTAGCATCAACAGAGAGCCTGGGAAGCATCTCAGCTATGATGATGTAATAGACGACTTCGCCTCAAGAAAGTGTAGGAGGGTGAAAGTCTATATTAATTGCTAATATTCCTTGTTTAATGATGATATTCATTATCGCTATTTATAGTATAACATTAGAATATTAAAACTTTCTGTGGACAATGATTACTTATATATGAGAGCCTACAGCGTTTTGGTGTAAAATTCAGAATTATTACCGATTATAATGATATTTTTACTGATGTTACACGTTTTTGTTTCAGTGGAGGGATGGAGTTGAGAGGTATATGAGGGAGGGGGGGGTGAGTTGGGGGGAGGGGAGTCAAATGGTGGGTGACAGAGTGACTTGGAGGCGTTTTGTCTGCGGCCACCCTTTGCGGGATTAGGGCGTCGGGCTATAGATAGATAGATAGATAGTTTTTGTTCCAACATATATGTTACTATTCGGCATTTTAGCTATAATTTTTTCCTTTTCTAATAGTAGCAGCCTAATTCATAATATTGCAAAAAATATAATGCTGTAGCCTTTTTGTCACTATGGAGTTATTTGGCAATGACAATTTCTGTTTTTATATATCTGAATAATGATTATATGTAAATTATAGTTTCACTCAAGATATCATTATTTTATTTTTATTCAGAGAACAAAAGATTATGCAGTAAAAGTTTTTTACTTT